>NC_090789.1:10555972-10725972 GCF_040054535.1 Antennarius striatus
CAGAGATTGATTAGCTCTTTCTAAACAGTGTGGCCATGAGACTAATAGTCCATCATCTATTAGTGAGGTCTCTTACCTTGTCAGTTTACTGCTGACATGTATGATGCCTCTTTTTGCTCTTTTATCTGTGTAGGTTAGTCCTTTATAAAGCACATTCATGTCTTTTTCATATATATTTAATTACACTATGGTCCACTCTTTATTGTATTATGTTTTCTCTGTGCTTATTGTTCCCAACACAATTGTAATTTATTGTCATTAATAGCTTGTATAAATCAACTATAGACAGACATAGTAAACAGCTTGTTTGTGGATGTAGTGGAGCATTTAGCAGCTCATATTTCCCTTCATTGTAATAAAAAAATAAAAAGAAGCTAACAGTGAGGGAGAAAATTTACCAGCTTCCACAAGTTCATATGAATGCTAATATCATTTGAATGCTTTAGTGTTTATGAGTAATAATAAAATATTTAATTGACTGCATTGACTTCATGAAGTGATTGTAAGTGAATGTTATGTTTATATTGGGTTTTATGTGGTTAAAAATCTATCATGTATTGAAGCTTTAATGTAAATTCTACAGATGCTAGAATGAATTGTTCAAATTAAGTTCTAACGAAGTATGACGCAGGGACTCATGCATGCATGTTTCACTTTTCCTCACAGCAGTTAATATATTTTGGAATAATTACAAATTTTTATATCCAAACCTAAGTCCCTGTGTCACGTTGGCCTTGTGAAAACTGAAATGAATAATTTAAAGACTACAAACTCTTTAAAAATTCATAGGAAACAGTGGATCCTCCAGATGTGTGTGCTTGATGTGGTGACATATGAAATTGAACAATCGCCTTCCACTAAAAGACTGAAAATCAAAGTTAACATTATCACCAGTGGGTTAAATTGAAAAAAAGACACATTAGACTAGACTTCATCTTTATCACCTCTGACATCAAATTCCTGTAATCCAGAATATTTCTGAAGACCTGAGGAAGTAAACATATTGTTCTGCTTACTTGTTGATCATCAATAGCCCATCGCTACACAGATCACATGGTTAGGTCAGTGTGTGTGTGTGTGTGTTTGTGGGTGTGTTCGATGGAATATGGGATCCAAATATCTGATGGTGTGAAACATGATGCAACGTGAGTTTCAGGCCAATCTGGGTCACAGATCTCTCTCTCTCTCTCTCTCTCTCTCTCTCTCTCTCTCTCTCTCTCTCTCTCTCTCTCTCTCTCTCTCTCTCTCTCTCTCTCTCTCTCTCTCTATGTGTGTGTGTGTGCGTACGTGTGTGCGTGCGTGCGTGTGTGTGTGTGGGCCATCTGTCCTGACAAGATTACTAGAGTCAGACAAGAAGTCTGACTGGACCAGATTAGAGTTTGAATATAGGACAGGAGAAAAGAGAGAGAGGCAGAAAGAGAGGAGGAGGAGAGAGAAAGGATGGGAGGATGATGTGAAAACAAATGATGAAGGGAATGAAGAAAGAGGGGAAAGCAGCTGCGGAGAAAACGGCTTCATTTCTGCAATTGTTCTGTCTCCTCTGGAGGCTCCATCAGTGAAATATGGCTGACTTCTTGTGGTGGAACACATATGCAGTTAGCTCTATTTCTATTTTCTGTGTAACAACTCACGATGATGGATCAAATGTTTCCCTATTTGTAGACTTGAATTAAGTCACGGTTGTTTTGTTGCTACCTTACATGATTGTAGAATTGCATGCATGAGTGTGTTCATGTAAGTCTGTATTATGCCAGTGAGATCAAATGCTGACAGCAGTCAGGGGAAGAATGGTTCATCTGAAAAATGATTGCATCGCCATGGCAACTGGGTCCTACTCTCATTTTCCCTGTCTATTTCGGTTTGAGTGGCAGCTGACTTGATACGAGTGGCTGCAACATCTCCGTCACAAGCGTCAGTGTGTATGCACGCACATGTTGACTTCTTCTTCCCCGTGCATGTTCACACGCATGAACACACCCAACCAGACCTTAAACTGAGATTCCTCTGCAGTCTCTCTCTCTCTCTTTCCCTCTCTATCTCTATCTCTGTGTGTGTGTGTCTGTGTGTGTATTCATTTTGTTTAATTCCTGATACACAGGTAAACAAACTCACTCTTTTTGCACTGAAAAAACTATATGACTATATGCCTTTAGATAGAGTGACGTGCTGGTGAAGAGTCCCCCCAAGCTGTTGCCTTGGCAACCCTGAAGAATATTCCTGGGTGGCCATGACAACTGATGATGCACATCCGGTGTGGTTGGAGGATTTTTATTTAGAAGCCTAGCAGGGTGGCATGTGTTGGCATTTGTGTTTCTGGGTAAGTATTTGTGTATAAAAATGAGTTGCCGTCGAAGGAACAGTTGTTATCCTCAATCACATTTTCAATGTAGAATCAAATATCCTGAGTTTCTCTTAACTTAAAACTTCATGCAGTTTTAAAGACAACATTCCTCCTTTTTTTTGGCTTTATGGATAATGCACATTGTATGTTAATAAATCTCCATTGCTTTTTGGGTGTATTACTAACTCACAACCTGAAAATATCATCATCATTATCAAAATAACTAGCTTTTTTTTTTCACTTGTCAGGAATGAAAGCATCTTGTAAATGTAAAAGAGTGACAACCTTAAAAACATTCACAATTATCTCTTTTTTAAATAATCAGGCTAAAGAGTATGCTTTCCCATTGTGGTTATTACATGACCTCTATTTTCTACACTGGCGTAAGTGTGTAATTGTGTAACTGTACAGTTAGCCTAGTCTAATTGTGCCTTCATGCATGTGTTGGTAAGTAGTGTACTGATATATGAAAGCAAAACAGGCTGTATTTTACATATCAGCATGTTTACGACTGTAGTATAAAATAAATGACATAGAAACACATTCAGCTCCCATGACTAACACTCCTGCATCTCATCTATGAATGTGTCCCCATGTTATTGTCAATGACGCCAATAGGACTCAGTCACTAAGAGTTCTCTATATAAAAATCCATACAGTCCATTAGCGGTTAATGGGAGGTGTGTGGGTCAGTGAGGGTAGCTTTGTTGGGAAAATTAACTCTATACAGACTTCTATACTGTACTGGCTGTAGGATGACTGATCTGGGGTGTGGAGGATAAAGGCTTCATGTCTGACAGATTTGACCTGACATGTGTATGAATGAAGACCACATGTTGCTTCTGCAGGGCTGTGAACATATTGCCTAATAAGTTACAGACAGCGTCGGCTGCAAAGCAAAAGTAAATGTATGAGTTCTGAGGATGAGTTCACGCTTGTTTCCGCTGACAGGCCTGCATTTCGTCCGATACCATCAAACATGTAACGGCACGCAAAAAAAAAAAAAAAAACTTCCCACACGATCCCTTGCCTGGTGACAGTGAGTGTCTCTGACACCCACATAAATAATCTATAAAGTCAGGCTCCTGCTCACATCTTTTAAGCGACCTCACGTCAAATGTCACGCTCAAACGTCAACATGGCAACATGCATGGGTATGCACACCTCACGCCTCTGTCAGGTCTGTCAGGCCTCTCATGACTTGTGATAAATGAGAGAAGAAAAAGTAAAACTTGGAAGACTGCGATGGAACGGGAAGGATTTCTTCCAAAAATAAAATCAGAAACTTTAAAGGGTAGACTGAACTAAATGTCACAGCAAGACGATGTAAAGCCAGGAAAAGACTGCTGGGTTTATATGTCAGTGAGCTGAATAGTATGAATGGATTTTACTTTTTCATAACTGTCTGCTCTCTCTTTTGACACGGTTAGAGCACAACTTTGATTCAATCTTAAATCATGATATTATGACTTTACTTTTTATTAAGTACGAGTGTCTAATGGTAGCAAGAAAATTTTATGGCCTGACTCAAATCTGAGAGTCAACCTCACATCCAGGCGACCTTCCACCTCCATCATCATTGACCATTGACTTTAAATTTCTTGCTTCATGTATTTCATGCAGTTTATCCTCCAAAGATATGTATATTTTTAAATCTTACATCTCAAATGTTATTGTTTACTAAGAAAACAGATTTTGATTTTGAAGATTTTGAAGGAAGTTGATGAAGTTGTGGCTAAATGTTGCATGAACAACTGAACATCGTTGTTATAGTCAGTGATGAATCATGAACTCTCCAAAGGATTCACTACATCATCACAGTGGCTCTGTTATCATTGTTTTGACTAGTAGAGCCCCAGATAATGCACATTTAATGAATTGTATAGGTTCTATTGGAAAGCCAGAGCCCTGATGTAGAACTATCGATGAAGGGCAGACTTTTTGTTTTTTTATTGTGCCAAAATGTCATGGAAAAATTCAAAAGACTTCAAGACAAAAAAATGTTTTTATAGACTCTTCACATTAAAATCTACATAGATTGCAGCACAAGGTGGACGAAACTGATCTCTAGTATTTAGTGGTATTTAGTGTTTACTGGTCACATGTGGCCGATTCATGTATTCTGGTTTGGTTTGTGAGTGAGAGGATCCTATGGTATCCCTATCAGTAACCTGAGTGCATGCCTTGAGATTAGTCTGACTTTTGGGGGATTTTTCTGTGAAAAGTTCATCAACAAGTCTGAATTTTTTTCTTTGTAATTGATCACCGAATCCATCCGGAAGTTTTCCTCCTTGAAGCCACGCAGTGAAAGTACGAGCAGCGGTGTGCATTTGCTCTTATCTCTGTGACACATTCTGATGCATGAGGAG
This sequence comes from Antennarius striatus, assembly GCF_040054535.1. Classification (NCBI taxonomy): domain Eukaryota; kingdom Metazoa; phylum Chordata; class Actinopteri; order Lophiiformes; family Antennariidae; genus Antennarius; species Antennarius striatus. Next base: position 10,560,683 of record NC_090789.1, read on the forward strand.
TTTAATTATGGCGGTTTTTCAGGCAGCGCCTCTTTAATTATATTTCTGGTGCGGAGAATCGATGGATAGAAGGATGAACAGAGAGAGATGAGTGGAGCAGAGGAGAGGAAAACAGAAGGATGGGAAAATTGATCAAAGGGGGAAAGTTCCCAAATCAACATAACAAGAAAGAGCGAGAGGTGGAATGTCGATTAGAGAGAAGTCGAGACAGAGCAGCTCATCGCTTGAGCAAGCGATGCCTTGTTGCCATGGCAGCGCCGTATCCACGGTCTCCGTGGGAACGGCTGAATCCTGTTGCAGCTCGACTTTGCCCCTGGGTGAGGGAGAGAGGGACAGGGAGAGAGAGAGAGAATGAGAGATGGGGGGGGGTGAGTGAAAGAAAAACAGTAACAGAACGGCGAGTTTAGCCCCCGGCACTTGGGCTGACCTGGAAAATGTTGGGTGTGCGTTTATCTCTTTCACCATCTCTTCCCTTTATTCCCTTGAAATATCGTTTTCTTTCACCTCGTCATTAGATGTCTGAGTGTTTGTCCAAAGACTGACAGATAAAGATGAATTTTTAGGAGCAGTCACTCATTATCCTCTGGCTGATCCAACCATACCTGCGCACCTATTCATCTAAATGTCTCCCATTGCTGAAGGCCACTGCTACAACACACGCCAACCTGCTTGTTTATCTGTTTGTGTGTTTATCCGTCTGCTTGCTTCTGACCTGGCTCAGCCTATTCATTGAGAATAAGTAGCCCTATTAACAATCCAACTTGCCAAGAAAACAGATGATCCCCTCTGACAGAGGACCTATTGTTATGATCATCAGCAAACAATGCAGCCCTGTCTGCCCTCCACAGTGGTCAATTCACCCCCCGCTTTCAGTCACCAGTCACTATGTACTCTATCAGCCACATGCCACATTTATAAAACTAGAATGAACTTAATACTAATAATAAATAATAATCCGCACTTTATTGATCCCACTTGGGTAAATTCTCTTTACACTTCACACTTCTCACTCAAGTACATATACAGGGTGTTCATTACAGCACTTGGTTACAGGTTACAGACTCCAGACCCAGTTCACTAGGGGCCTGTAGGCATGCAATTAGTAAATACAGAGAGGTACATATAGAGGTGCAGGGGAGGCGGAGTGACGGGTCGCGTGAAGAAATCACGCCCCAATGAGCGTCTTTCAGGGGGGACGGCACCTTGCTCAAGGGTGTCTTGGCAGTGGCTGGAAGGTGAGCCGACACCTCCCACCGTCAGCTCACACTCCGATGGATGTCCTGGTGGGAGCGGGACTCGAGCTCCCGATGGCTGGGCGATCCTGTCTTCAAGACGATTACTCTACCGCTGAGCCACTGCCCGCCCATATTATATCTTACTTTATGTGGTGGGAGGTGTAAGAAATACCATGTTTTATCAGACATAATTTTTGCGCGGATAATCTTATTACCATCAGAAAAAAAAAATTCTCAGGAAATACTACACCTATTTGGATTTCAAAGTTTGTGAAGGTTAACAACTTCAGAGGAAATATATAAACGTGTGTGCTGCATCTCTATAGACTACAACTTCATGCAACAACATGTGGAAGAAACAAAATACTCTCAACGACTTCATGTGAAACATCCATTGAGAGACTCTTTAACATCCTGCACCATTGAATATTAATGGATTTCTTATCATCCATGTCTTATTTTCCAGTTAATTATCTTATAATTCATTTTAAGCTCAGTGTGAAACCTAACAAAGAAACCATTGATTACTTTAATAACAACTCAGTTCTGTACATTGTGCTGTACTTTAGAAGTCAAAGTGGAATAAATATCTCTATTTAGACTCTTCACAGTACTGCTTCAGTATCAGTAGTTATGCAGAAGGTTATAAATCTGATGAATAGATAAATCTGGAACTTTATTATCGTTGTGGAAAATGTGCATATTGAAGAAGTGTGTGTGTGTGTGTGTGTGTGTGTGTGTGTGTGTGTGTGTGTGTGTGTGTGTGTGTGTGTGTGTGTGTGTGTGTGTGTGTGTGTGTGTGTGTGTGTGCATGTGTGCGTGTGTGTGTGTGTGTGTGTGTGTGTGTGTGTGTGTGTGAGAGAGAGAGAGAGAGAGAGAGAGAGAGAGAGAGAGAGAGAGAGAGAGAGAGAGAGAGAGAGAGAGAGAGAGAGATCATTTTGTCAGGATGTCAGTCAGTGCAGCCATATATAACAGCAAATGTTTATCCACTGTTTTACACCTGTATGAGATTAATCTCCACTGGCTAATCTTAATCATTTTAATCCCCAATAATCTCAGACTATGCTGCAGATCATGTGACGTCAGGCTTTAATACTACACTGATTAATAGCACTGGCCCTCTAATAGATTACCCAATTCTCTCATGTCGAATCAAATCCCGCAACCAACAAATACATAAGCTTTGCCTGCTTTGGATTTCCTCCGCCCTTTAGTGAGCATTTTTCCTTTGAATCAAGTCAAGCTATGAAGGATGGGAGTGACTTTTCAAATAGAATCAATCAGTTACCAGGCAGTCAGTATCAGAGGGTTTTTTTAAACACACTGATAAATACAGATTACTGTACTAGTAATGTTTTGTCTTCTGTTACACAGCTACACACCGATCTATAAGTTTAAATTGAGTAATTGCTTCTCATTCAAGCACATTTCACTGTGGGGGAATCAATTTGCAGAGACAGACACTGCTATGAGATGACTCAGACTATAAATGGAGAAAAGCTAAAAGCTATGACTAAAATCAGATGCACAGTCAGCAAATATTTTTCTCAAATGCGTTGATTTGAAAGGATTAACTGCCAACTCTCACTTGAATGAGGGAATTGTTCGAACTTTGTCCCTTTTTCCAGTTTGTATATTTGCACCCACCACCTGTGCATGTGACTGCTGAAAACGATTAAACTGTAAAGCAGGAAGTTGCGCTAAGAAGATTAGATATGCCTTGGAAAACATCTGCTAATATCACCATTTGAATTACTGGGCTAAAATTTGCAGAATCACCCATAACCACCCCTTAAAGCATGAAGTGACATTAATATTGAAAACAAATATTATGAAATCAAAATGCCTGTCTCCATATCAGTCGACTGGACTCATAGGAAAAGCTTGATGTTTCGACTGTCATCCAAAAGGCATCTTCGGTTAAGAAAAACTGAAGCTGAAGCTGAAACTGAAGCTGTCGACAGCCTGGAGACCATAGAAGACACATCAAATGCTCACAAATAAATATCTTCAGTATTCTTAAAAAGGCTCAGTGACTTCCTGAACAAACGGGGCACTGTATTTTCTAACCCTTGAATGCACAACCTACCAAAAACTACACCCGTCCTTGAATGAGGTCAAAGATGACCCCAATGATCTAAAATGATCAATGCATTTTTGCAATAAAGTGGGTTTTTATTCTTCGAAATTTTTTAAACAAAGAGTTGCATTATTTTCATATTTTCCTTGTAAAACATATTTGTGACATGAGGCCATTTGGATTTTTATTTAATTTTTCATTCATTTTAAGAAATTGCAGATTTTGTATTAGTACCCCACTCTTCCAGAAGTGGGGCTAAAAAATTACCCCAATTTAAATCAATGCATCTTTTTAATAAACTACAGACAGGACTATGAAATGCCCCATATTGTGCAGGTTGTATAAAACAGGCTACAAACTGCGGGTATGACAATAATGCATTGTGTGTCACCTTGTGTTTCCCCTGCATTGACGACTGCTCAGGAGGTGAAAGTGTGCTATGTTTGAGATAAACCTCTGTTTGCTTCTCCCTGTCAACTGCACTCCTTCTCACCAAGTCAAATCTGTCCTCACAAAGAGCTGCTCAGTTTTTTAACTCACGGTTGCTCTGTTTCCCCGTCTGTCTGTCTTTCTATCACCCCAGTTTATACTCATTTATGTCTACAAACATATGCACTAATTTGCTAGAATGTTATTTAAGGGAAAACATGAATCGAAATAACAAGAGAAAAAAAGGATGAGTAGTATACACTCACACGATTTGGGAAAGAGTGCGACCACTTAAACCTCCATTTTCAAAGTTGGAATCTGAATGTTTAATCATTCCCGGCTTTTTGCAGGCAAGATGCATGAATTTTTCAGTGAGGAAAAGGGAGGGTGAAGGCAATCCTGTGTGAAAGCAGGTCAACCCCATGCAGCTATGACATGGGGCCATGCAAAAAGATTAGCAGAGAGGCAATGCTCCCTTTCTGCAGCACCCACTGCAGTTTGTATTTTCATGCCTTGTGGATTTTGGTCTGGAGAAATTTTTTTAAAGATTCTATGAAGAGCAGTAACAACTTTTGTGCTTGATGTGACTCTGCTGTGAGTCATGTATCCTTTGTGTTACATCTTTAGAATCCAGTCCGCATTCAGTCAGAATTAAAACAGCCCTCACAGGATTCCTTCAGCACTCTTATTTGCTTTCAATCTGTTTTAGGTTCAGTTTGAAATGAGGAAACTTTCTTCAGTAGAGAGATGACATTTTTCATGTGCATCAGTGACAAATTAAAAAAAAAACATGCCCATGATGTACAATGTCTGAAAAGCAGAAGCCATCTTATAAACATTTCCACAGGTTTGATAAAGCATGTACAGATATCACTGCTGATTTGAGCCTTCCTGCATTTATGCATGCTTGCTTGTGTTTTGTGCCACCACACAAATGAACATGCAATGGTGAGGTGATGTACATGTGTGTTTATGTATGTGTTGCACTGCACATGATTTACACATGATTTCATGTGTATGGATCAAATACACTGAATGGACATATCATCAACAGGATTGTATAAAAGTCATGTGCTACACATCTGCGACACATGCTATGAGTTGGGATGATGTCATATTATTTATGTATAAAAATACCATCACATTACATTAGAGCATTTTGTTCTGTACAGGAAATATAAAATTGCTCCTCATCCTCATACATTTTATATATATTCATATATAACAAATAGTTGAACAGCTTTGAAGATAAATAGCTGGTTGACTTTTGAATGTTCTTCAGGACCAGAGGGAAGCTATACTTTCAATTTTTAATTCAAGCTTTTTTTCTCATTTAGTCACCTACTTTCTTCTCTCACATCTCCTTAATGTATCTAGACATATTCACGCACCCTCTGTCTTTCTCCACAGTTAACATTCACAGAGACAGACAGGCTACCGCCAATTCATTTATTGTCGTCTCATCTGTGCTAAGCTTTAGTTGACCATCCTTTCTCTCTCCTCTTCCGTCTCTATTCTCTAATCCTAGTGGGTAGCCCTGGAATTAACCGCCAGTTTCAATCAAGCCCAGCCAGATTCACCCTCAACTGTGGTCAGTGACCTGTGTGTCGCACACATATATGTGGACACATGTACAGACATCAACAAAAGCACAAGCTCACACACACAGCAATCCCACTGGTGCTTTGTGAAAAGGTCAGGGCATGGACATCACTCTGAGATGACAGTGTCACACATCCTTCTGGTACTAACGAAGGGAAAAATGAGATTTTAATCCTGTATCGCATTTGCCTGTGTTTGTGTGATGGCTTGAAAAAAAAGTGTTCTCGCTTCTATGTCTGTGTTTGTTGTCAGACCAGAACTAATTTTTCCTGATAGATATTTTTAGATACACAATTGTTTAGGTGATTTTAGTGTTGATAATTGTTATCCTATATCCTATATTTTTTTTGTTGGCTTTTTTGTTATTAATTCAATCATATATTTGAAGTTTCTCCGAGGGATTTTTGTTTATTGCAATCAGGCTTGGGTCTAAACTTCAAAATGTTAAGGAGAAATGCTTTAGACCATTTTTTACGTGAAATGACATCATCTTTTCAGATTTGACAAAGCTTTGCTTGAACTACCAGGAAGACATTGTGCAACTCGGAGCTGAATAGTATTGTGACTCCGTTGAAGCCACAAACATTCCCCTCTAAAATGCTCAAATATAGAAAGAGTTCCATTATTTTTAAATGTCCTGTGATGCTAATTTCTCACAATTAATGTCATTTCAATATTAACAGAAATGATACCTGATAAAAAGTCTCCAAAATCTGCAAAACTCAACAATATAGACACAGCAAGAGTGAATTAACCACATTTTGAGTGTGTTTTATTATCTATCCTGCATTTAGTAAAATGAACCACTTTCTTATCATGTTGTGTTTGACAAAATGAAGATGTAATCGATGTGTCAACACTGCGGTTGCCATGGAGACACCAGGGTTTCCATAGCTCTTTTTCCCAATGACCCAGTTTGTCCATGTCGTCATGGTACTGAAGTCCTCCAAGAGCTCTCAGCACTCCACTCCTCTGAATTTTACATATATTGAAGCTAGCTGATTGGTTTGTGATTTGAATGAAAGCTATGTGTGTTATGCACATCGATTAGACACACTGTGATGAGAGGCTCTGCCGTGCTGCAAAAACACAAGATATTTGGGCAGTGCAGTTCGGTTGAGTGTATAAGTGCCTTTTTTGCTTGGTTGAAGAAATGTATGATTTTAGCATACTGAGGTAAATGATGGTGATCACAATTCTTTGGCCAAAATCTTGCTTGAATTCTTACTAATAGTCACAATAAACTTCTAAAGATATGTTGATTAAAATCAAGACAGTAAAAATCCTTCATAGAAAAAGTATTGATCCGATTATTTCTGTCACTTAGTAAAAAATTCGTAAATCAAATAGTAAATCAAATTCCCCAATGTTGCCTAATAGAGTTTAAAGAAGATCATACAGGATATACTGTGTAAATCCTGAATTTCGGAATTACAGCTCAAAGTAATGATCAATGAATATACAGCATGTAATTAGTTCTCTAGGAACATATAAATGTCATGACTGCAGCACAACCTTGTAACTTTTAACATGCACACGTTTTGCCCACTGTTTGAGAAAACCTTTTTCCTATTGTTAGGCTGCCTGCGTATCTATATGTAGGTAAGGCTTTTTCAATAGTCTTGACTTTGAATGCTTCATTTTTTGAGATGTAACTACGATGGTTTCATCCATTCATCCATCCATCTTCTTGAAGACAAGATGATTGTAATGGAGGCGATCTCAGCTGACTAAGGGCGAAAGACAGGGTACACCCCAGATGAGATACCAGCTCATTGCGAGGCTGGATTTCATTGATCATGAGGTGAAGACGACAACGTTTACAAGTGTATTTTATTTAATGTGTTGAATTGTTGGACTTCTGTATCTCCTGTCTGCACAGCAGTCTTTCTGTTTGGTACAATAAAAAAAAAACATTGACTGTGACTGTGACTGTGACTGTGGCTGTCAATCTATCATTGGTCCTAGAATGTTTCCAATGTTAAGAACAGTCCTAATAAATATCTGAAGGTCTTCACATAGAAGACTATGATACAGACAGGCTTCATTATCTGTAGAAAAATCTTATTGGGCACTAATCTTAAGAAACCTCCAATTCTCAAAACACTGTTTTGAAACATTTCAACTTCATGCCCTGTGTCCTCTGAATACAGAAGGTTTAGTTGGTGGAGCAGATACACATAATGGTGTGTTAGCTAAACCCAAGCCCATGGTAACCACTCCATGGTTGGGTTAGGGAAATATTGTTTTTAAGGGAATTCACTGTGGACCATTACTAAAAAAGCTGACCTAAATTGCAGGTCTGCAAAAAGAAAGATGTGAACTTTGAATGTAACTCTTGAAGATGAACTTTTATGATACTGAGGTCAATAAAAACATTTCTGATTTCAAAACGGTCCCAAATCTTAAATCACATTGCCTGTCAACCTATTACGCTATTATCACTGCTATTTTGGAAAAGAGCACCTGCACCTCTTCCAGAAATTCACTGTGACAATTCACACAGAAAGCTGTTGATCTGTTGGTATCATTTTTCTCGTCCTTGGCTCCCTCAGCCCTTGAACCACTGGACACAAACATGTTGTTACAGGGTTTTTTATCACTGTCACAAACAAGCTGGCTGCTGACTTCCTGCCACATGCTTGTCAGAGAATATAAACACCATCACTCACAACTTCTGATAGCAACACTTGACTCATCCAGCATCTTGAGTCCTGTTGAATGTCTCAGTGTCAAATAACCAACTCCCTTTTCTACACATCAGGAAAAAGGTACAAAAGATCAGTGTCATAACATGTGTTGCCATCAAGATCCTCTTAAGAGGTATGTTATTTAAAAAAAAGAACAAGATCAGCTGAGCAATGCTCTAACATTTAACATCTGACTGTCATGGACCTTTACACTGTTGTGCTCTTTGCCTCCATCTCCTACTTCAGTTTTATTGCTCTGGTATTTGAAGGACTGTGAAAACCCCCAAACAAATAGTTTTTTAAACATGCACTAATACTAATACTAATACTTTTGGAGAAAATGTCAGGGGAAAACAAACATGGTAAACCACATTACCTCCTGCAATTGTAGTGGAGGCAAAGATCAGATGAGAGGTTAATTGTTAACAATTTGCTCCTTCATGAAAGTAAAGATAGAAAAACCACATTTATTACATAGGTATAATAGGATTATATGTCTTCATCAGCCTGCAGCAAAGGTATCATTTAAACATTTATAGAAGCGTTTCTTGAACAAATTTTCAGTCTGCTGATTAATGTAACTAACAATCTAAAAATAGGAGTAAAGAAAATTTCCACTTTCTTCGAGTCACATTTTTTAATTTGTCTCTTATGTTATGAGACTGTCCAAATCTGTCTTGTTTGTCACTTAGTATGACCTTGCATCACACACACACACACACACACACACACACACACACACACACACACACACACACACACACACACACACACACACACACACACACACACACGCACACACACATAGACACACCCACCACCACATGTGTTGCAGTGGTAGTTCTGTGGGTTTGGGCTTTCACATCGGAAACCACTGGACAGACTGTTTTTGTTTGTTTTTGTGAAATTTGCCGTTTTTTGGGCTTTTTTTTCATGGCATTCCCCCGGAAAGGAAATAGAAGGTGGAGAAAGAAAAACATACTTTAGATTCTTTCTTCACTTAAAATCAAGTATCATCAGTGTAGAGACCACAGGCGGTCATGGTTTTCAAAAAAATAGGATCATAGATAGTGAATGAGGATATGGATTTGCTACTCATCTACTCCAGCTACGATGAAACATTATTCTGGGTCTAACAGCAGAGTGTTGCTGATAGCACTGACATTTACATACACTCACCACTGTTAATGCTATTTGTATCACCCTGTCTGTGATAATGACTATCAACAGCACAATGTATGATACTGAGAAAGGACATCTTGTAAGTGCGTCTGTCTAATTGTTCTCAACCTCCATCTTCACAGTGAGGGTTAATTTAGAAGGGTTCTAATTGCGGAAACACAAAACACACACACACACACACACACACACACACACACACACACACACACACACACACACACACACACACACACACACACAACACACACACACCTCAGGCTATGTTCCGCTCACAGATGGTGTTGAGGACCACTGGCTATCTTTTTCTAAATGGGTCTTCCATTCTAGAATGACACCAATGAGCTCGGTTAGTAAATTGTGCAAAATTCACATATTCACATGAACTGTAGACACCCCTATGCTTCAGAGTACATGTAACAGAAATTAAAGTGAATCCTGGTGAATCAATGGCTGGAAATGAGAGGTGGATGACAGAAAGGGGTTATTTGGATGGAGTCAGAGTGATGGTCACCTCTAACTTTTCAGATTGACACATGAAGTGGCCGTTCACCAAAACCTCAAACACGGATGGTCCAGCCGTTGCCCAGAAACCATATTTAGACACAAAAGGACTGTCAAGCACCAGATCGATCTTCATGTTGAAGACTGGTGCACAGCGCCTGCATTTGAAGAGATTTGAGGATGGTATGTTTTCAAAACTAAAAACATTAGTACGAATTAAATGTTAGCTTATAGTATAGATTATAAGTGGTTGCACATGAACTTGTACTTTAGCTTAGTTGGCATAATTCAAGAAATCTCCCATAAATCTGAGTGTTTATCCAGTTTTTGGCTCCTTCCAAGGTACCAGTACCTCTGTGCACTGATCCCAGATCTCTGTTCTGACACTCAGCTGGCTGTGTGAATGGGAATAAAAAAACAAAAACAATAAAAGCTTTTTGTGCAGAAATACAGAAAATGTAAATAAAGAAAATGATGAAGACCAAAATACACCACTGACCATTTGTAAATACACACAGTGTAACTGTTTGCAAAGGTGAAAAATAAGTTTTGTTTGCTTTGCTAATTTACTTGGAAACATTAACAACAAGATATTAATGTGAGTAATTGCCATGGAAACAGTGAGTACCAAATATATAATGATTCTTCAATGACTACTTCCTAAAAATATGAATTGAGAACCATATACTGTATTAGATAATGATTAGTTAGCAGAGAACAGAAGGACCGGCATACTTCATTCTTACTACTTTTGATGTGAACATCAAACAATGATTATTCATTACTATACAATCCCGTTTTATTTATCTTTCGTGATCAAAGTAAGGAAGGAGAACAAAATATTTAAAAAATCCACATGTCACATTATTATTATATATCATGCCTTTGACTTTGTGGCATTACCCTATGTTCATCACCCAGCATTAGCTTCCAACCTCATTACAGTTTTTTTCAGTCGCTAACAAGCGTTTGTCCAAACAGCAGTCCCATTTTCAAACCTCTAAACACAATTAGCACAGCATCGGTCTTTTGTGGCCATACCATTCACACATTTCATGTTGCTTTCACACAATATGCAGTCAGAGAACATATTACCACAATGCTTTCATTTTCTTAACAGACAAGCTCTACCTCCCAACAAAATTATGGATTTTTTTTTATTATATACGAATGTCAACACACAACATCCCACAATAGCAAAAACAATATTCCAAACCTTAGATACAGTATAAAAAGCTCTGATTCTGCAATGATATCAGTTCAAAAACAATTTATTGCAGCTGATAAACAAAGAATTGAATATTTTTTAAAAATTTTATTTTATATACTGTACTTAATTAATCCCCAAAGGGAAATTAGTGGCACACTAGTCAAATCAAATCACATGCATATGTTAGTGTGTACTGGCCCTGAACACACAAGCACACATACAGTGAGCCTGTACGCACGCAGGGGGATGTAGAGTGGCGGGCGCCCAAATGAGCAAATTGTAAGGGTGATGGCGCCTTGCCTAAGGGCGCCTCGGCAGTGCTCCAGAGGTGAGCTGACACCTCCCACTGTCAGCTCACACTCCGGGTATTTTTGGTCGGGAGTGGAAATCGAACTGCCGATCTCATAACATTGGATGACCCGCTCTACCAGTGAGTCACTGCCGCCCCATTGACACACAGATCATTGCCAAGGGTGGATCCGGCACACCAAGCGGTTCAATCCCAGGTGCATCGCCTTGGATGATATCAGAGATCGTAGAGATTAGAGACAGTATTTATATATATATATATATATATATATATATATATATATATATATATATATATATATATATATATATATATATATATATATATATATATATATATATATATATATAAGCCCCCCCACCCCCCTTTTTTTTTCTTGGCATTTTGCTGTTGTTGTTGTTGCTTTTTTGTTCAGAATGCTCTTGTGTGTTTCATGAATAATTTTTTCACTGTAGGCTTTTTCTGTTCTATCATATTGTAAACAGTATTTTTACTGTACCTCCTGTAATAAACTGTACAGGGGAAAAAACTGATTTGCTCTTTACTGGAATGCTTTTGAATGTGAACATTGTATGTGGACATAAAGTTCACAACCAAGAACTTTTGTGTACATTTACATGCAAATACCAGTGAAACTGAAACATAAAAGTCTATGCAACTTTTATAATGTCAACAATACCCAGTATTTTGAATCCTGGTGTACTTTGATTGACTGCATGTACCTTATGAAGTGAAAAGAATTATTGTTTAACATAGTAATATCATTTTGAGTCGAATTTCCAGTGTTTTGGTAAAGTGTGTGTGCAGAGAAAGATATGTTCTATTTTGAAATGAAGAGTTAGTATATATTTAACAAAATGTGTTTTTGAAAAGAAAATTAAACATTTGGTTAATTGTGCTTTGTAGGTGTGAGTCTGTGTTAAGAGTTTTATATGGATAAGTGCTTGCTAGCGACTGTAACACTCTGAATAATGACAGGGAGCGAATCCAAGTCTGAGACCTGAAACCACAAAAATGAATGCTGGTTATAGATGTGGGATTAGATCCACTGTCTGTGTCTGTGTCTATCTGTGTCTGTGTCCGTGTGTGTCTGTTTGTGTCTGTGTCTGAGTCTGTCTGTGTCTGCATGTGTCTGTGACTGAGTCTGTCTGTGTCTGTATGTGTCTGTGTCTAAGTCTGTGTCTGTATGTGTCTGTGTCTGAGTCTGTCTGGTTCTGTCTGTGTTTGTGTCTGTCTGTGTCTGTCTGTCTCTCTCTCCATATATATATCTCTATATATACAATTGTGTGTGTGTGTGTGTGTGTGTGCGTGCGTGCGTGCATGCATGTGTGTGCGTGTGTTTGTGTGTGTATAAACTGATTGTTTTGTTCTTTAAAAGATTAGTAGCTATAAGCTGTCAAATGAAAATACAAATGAAAAGTAAAAGACAAATTCAACAAGTACAGCAAACTTCAAGGACAAGAAATGAAAAAGTACATTAAAATTGACCGATTGCCCAGTGCCAGGTGTGTGTGTGTGTGTGTGTGTGTGTGTGTGTGTGTGTGTGTGTGTGTGTCTTTCTTCACTGAGTCCAAACTTTCTCAGCCTTGACTGATGCATGCAGGGTCTATTCCCTCCAGCTTTGAAAAAACACATTCCATTTTAATGTAGCAGTCGCTCACAAGGTCATTTGTCACTTGATAATGACAAAGCAAACCCAAAGGCACTTCACTGTCAAGTGTGTGTATGCATGTGAAGGAAGTCTAGGAGGTGAGAGGTATGGCGATGTCCTTGTGAGCTCATAGTTTGAAGTTTAAAGATGTGATCAGGTTCTCCTGTCACTGTGATGAGTGTGTGGGGTGTGAGTCTGGGCTATGGTGTGCTAAGACAAAGATATTCAATATTCTGTATTGATATTCAGTCTTTTTGTCACACAGGGTTTTACAAGGCATCCAGTCATACAACCGCCACCTACAAATTGTTGGTATCTGATCTCTTAAACAGTAAGTAGGTTTCAAACACTTATTTTTAAAAAAACATGCACATACTGGGCTTTTTGCTTATGAAGTCTGCCTTACAAACTGCAAAAATAACAAATAAAATCAATGTCATTTTATTGCCTGTTTCATGTAATTCTTTGGCCATCATCAAATGTTTCCTGATGACTTACATAACAATGCTAAGGAGGGAGATGTTTATATTTAGAGGAGGATGAATCCTCCAACATTCAAACTACATCATCTGATTCCTTTGGCACCCGGTGTTGCAAAACAGTGTGTGAATTTGTGTGGGTGGGTGTTTGTGTATGATCATGAGTGAGCCTGTGAAAACAGGCATGTATGAATTCTTGGTGCATTGGTGCAAATATCATTTGATATGGGTCTGTGTGTGTTAATCCCTGCCAGACCTATTTACCCGCCTTGCTGGTGACAGTAGCATGGGAATAGGGTGGCACACAAAGCACCCTGGTTGGCAAGACTGGCATCAAGACAGATTACAGTAAAGCAGCACAGTGGTTGCCCAGTCTGAGCTCTGAATCTAGCTAGTGTCTATGCAGCCATACTGATCTCTGCTAGTCTGGGTGGATTTGGGAGTGTCTGTACTGGTTATGTTTATTTTGATCTATTTTGTTCTCATTCAATTGTAAACTGAACAGATCTGGTTTAATCTGGTCAGTTATAAATTGAGGGTCGATCCAAGAATTATATAGTCTTGTGTTTCTGACGGGAATCTTTTGAAAAATGATTCATTGACAAAGAAATATTTCTCTGTCAAGCTATGTTATACAATATTTTTCAGGTTCAGATCAGGCCAGTAGCGGCTGGTGGTCTTTGAAAGAAGGGAAGCTCATTGGTAGTCTATATAATAAGACTAGTCATATTTGGCCAACAGTAGGCTGTCTTTGTCACAGCACATCTAGTGAGGCAGTTAACTTTTCTCTACTTTTGGCATCAAATCAATCTTAGGGGTTGATCTGGACATTTATTTAATGCTAAATTATACGCCATAACTCAAAGATAAGTACTAGCAGCCCAGATGTTGTCATAATTCATAACTTGTGTTGTCTGACTCCTGCCGTTGAATACACACCAACATTTGCATTAAATTCCAGGTTGGACATATGATATCCTTCAAGACTGTGCTCTACTAATCTGAAAAAAGATCATTCCCATATATACAAACGATTACTGCGTTGGCAAAAGTCAACGCAGTAATCATTAAACAGGGATACCGGTAAACAAAAAATGAATGCTCCTTATTGTTTTGCATCAGTTGGTTGACTAATTTCCCAATGTTAAATTTGAAGAAATGTTCACACTGCATGCCCATAAGTCCACTGGGATAGGCTCCAGTAACCCGCAAGACCCACAAAGTGGAAGAAGTGGTAGAGAATGAATGAATGAATAAATAAATGCATGAATCAATACATTAATGTTCACATTGCAAGAAATTCTGTTTTTCATAGATATCATTTGTTGAAAAAGATTTTAAAAGTAAAAATGCTGTAAAACTTGAAGTACAATTTATTTATTCCAAATCAATACAAACTATATTTTTTAATATGACCACAGGTCTACTGTTCAAAGATTCTGGTGTGCTATACCTGTTACAATTAATGTCCACTGCTACCCTCAAGCAGAGATTAATTGCTCATGTGATTTTGTCTTTGAAGACTGAATCTGAAGCGAACAGACTTCTGTTGAGGGTTTGAAGATGTTTCAGCTCCTAGCCATGAGGCTTCTTCAGTTCTAAAAAACTGGCAACTGAAAGAGCCACTTCTAATTTAAGTGTCCACACACGAATGTTGCATCCAGTGTCATCTAAGCAGAATGACAAGGTCACATGTTGGAAAAACGTGTTTGTATAAGCATTGTCCAGATTTAATACATCCCTCAGGAGACACCAAGGGGTTTACAAAACTTATTTTGAGTCAAAAGGGTGCATAAAGAGTTTCACTGTGTGAAAATAACATTTCTATCTGTGAAATTAGTGGAGTCCCCTTAGGACTTTGACATCTATTGACTTTTTATGCCAATTTTTGGTCTGCTGATCTGCACAAACTAACATTAAATTGACATTTTAGAATAAACTGCAACATTTGTTCTCTGTGGTTAATTTCAGTGATAAAAGTTAACTGTTTCTGCAGGAATCGCCTTCCAGCTGCACCTCCTAGCTGCATTTTATTATGTGACTATTTTTACTGTGACACAGCTGCAGGATGATCCAAAAAAAACTCAAAAATTAATTAGTCAATATAACTCATTTCCAACTATAGTTTTCGATACTAGAAGCATATTGTGTGACCAAAAACAGTTGACATGGGAGTGAGTGGATTATGACAGAATTATTCTAGATGAAAACTTCCTTTATCCACATCTTCAAACAGTGAATCGAAAACAAAATATGAAGACACTGTTTCTAATCTCATTAGATCAGTTATGTAATGTGATCTGATATTAAGTCTTTACAAAGGATGATCTTATAATGTGTGAATTTTATGTGGTTGTGGATTAGAAAATATTGACCAGGAAGAAAAAAAGAAAAACATACTTGCTTGCTATGGATTGTTTTCATCCTTGAAATTTTGGTCTTTGACTACATGAGAGACGACACGCTGAAAAATTCAAGACTGATTTTATCACACATAAACAGAGAGTACCAGAAAAGTCCAAATTCTAAACTCCCCACAGAGTTCCATTCCCTAGATACGTGAGCGCCATTTGAAGCGCTACATCCTCACAGACTAACATCCGCCTGGATACGTGAGCGCCATGTCGAATTCATGACGGTTGTCATGGCGCCCACATAGCAACCGGCTATACATGTACCGGCTGCTGCCTCCGGTCTACTTAACGGTGGGAGGGAGGGAGGAGGGGAGTGAGAGGAATGGGGAAGGATAAGAGGAGGGTAGAAGAGCAGAGAGTAGTGATGGGAGGTCGAGGGAGACAGAAGAGAGTGGGCTGTGAAATTGGGGGGGGCGTGCATGTCAATTTGTGTTATCTTATCGTTTGTGTGTGAGTGTGTGCATGTTTGTGTCAGTTGGAAATGAGGAGAGGGTGGGATCTAGGGGCTGGGGCAAAGACAAGACAGGCATAAAGGAAGAAAAAGGGGATCAGCTGGTCTGTAAACCTTAGAGGTTAGAGGGATGAAGTAAAGATGGAGGAGGAGGGAGTAAACTCACGGTTGACAGCTATCTGAAAACCCATGTGGGTCATGGAAAGACTGAGAGGCAATAAAATGTGTGCAAATTCACCATAAATGCTTTCTTTTTAGAAACAACAGTATAGATAAAACTAGTGAATGAACGTTATTGTGTTAAAATGAAAAAAGACTGAATTCAAGATGCATGTTGTCATTACAAAAATAATCTTCTTAGAAGATATTTAAGAAACAGTCTTCAAACTGCATCAGTCTTGAGGGAATTTTTTGCAAAAGAGAGTGAATGTTGCTTCATGACAATATCAATATGTGCTTTAGTAAAACGACAAAATGCTGGTTTTAAATTTAGGACTGAGCATGGGGAAATTTTTAAGATGAGTGCACTGCATATCATTACGGTGAATAAGAGGGATGTTCTCTTAATTCCTCCTCCTCAGTGGGTCGTGTGAACGTGTGCAGAGTGGTTCATGGGTAATTGATGTGCAGAGTCTTATTTTGGGAGCTAAATCAAACGATAGGGCTTCACGCATCGCTTGGCAAAAAAAGCAGCGCAGGCCCACTTGTGCACAAAAGTACACATATCAACATGCAGACTTCTTCACAAGTAGGTGCTCATACTACAGATGGGAACAGACACACTAATACACACAACGACCGAGGAGGGGTACACGTGAAGGCACCCTCACACAGCGACACAGTCACACATACATGAATATTTCAGTTTGCTTGAAAACGTGCAATCCTACTAACGCCCATCCCCCCAACCAACTCTCAGCTGAGGCAGCACAGGAATAGGCCATAAATGACAGCGAATGAGGGAGGAAAAAGAAAAGAAGAGTGAGGATACAAGGTCTGATGGGCTGGAAATTTCCCATGCAGACAGGAGAAGGTGGGAAGGGAAAAAAATTAGACATCAGGGTGGATTGACAGCCCTGATAGCTCTCTTAGAGTAGGCGTTAAAAATAACAACTTCATGTTCTGCTGCCTCACCAGTGGAGAAATTATGATTTTTTTTAGGCTATCCTACCATACAAAGGATGATCCCGAGCTGTTAGACGATAGGTCTTAAACAGCTGATGTTCTAGGCTTTATTTTTGGAACTGTTTCAACTTTCAAGTGAGCGACCATGTGGTCCTCAATCGTACTGTGATTTGGAGACATGATTAAAATCCTGCAGTAGATGATTATTTAGGTCTTCTTATTATGCAATGTATTTTTTTAATGCATTTACTGTTTTGGCCTTAACAAATTCAATAAAATTGTTTTTTTCCAATGAAATTTCAAGATCTGAAACGTTATAGTTATTTTATCTTCTCTGACTTTTTTTTTTTTTTTTGTCTTCTTGGCTAAAAATTCACACCTTCATATGGCAGTACCACAAATAGGTATTTATCTACTGTAGCTGAATTGGTTTGACTTAATAATATCCTAAGTCTGGCACAGCAGTTGCAGCACACATGAGAAATGATGCATCACAGATCAAAAGGTATTTCTATTTTTATGGTATAAATTAATAATTATTTGATTGCTGATAAAACGAGACTTATTTGCCATTAATCTGGCAGCTTCAACTGGAGTGCAGAGACCAGACAGTGTTCCAGATTCTCTTCACCCTTACCGAAAATGACTGCACAAAAGGGTGTGTATTCATTCTAATCCCATATTTCTCTATGAAGGTCTATATATTTTCCTTTCAGTTTGGGATGGTTATAAATATTTTTACCTCTAGACATGGTTGGGTGACAGTTTTTTCAAACTGGCCCAATCTAACAGTTCATCCAGCGCCAAAACACAGTCATGTGTGACAACATTCGGCCCCAACAGACCTTTTTCACAGGCAGCTTGTCATAGCAGAAAATTTCATTAACAATGGCTCAGTTCCATTAACTGTTCCAGTCAGTAATGCCACAGAGCCCGTATGCACAATACAATAACTCTGGAACTGTCTCACTTAAATGGACTGCAGCTGTCATAAATCTTATTAAAATACCTATGATTTATCTGTCATATTCAATTTTATTTCAACACTGTATTATAAAATGACAAATAAATTTCCTTTAATTAATGACACGCTAACATGTCTACTGTGAAAAAGGTCTATTGGCCTGCTGCAGCTGACTCTGGAGGTGACATTTAAACTGACAATAATATGTGTTTAGATTTGTTCCCTATAAACCTTAGCCTCACGACACAATTTACTCAACAACTGTGTTGCTGATGGTTTCTATTCTGAGGTAAAAGACAGATCAGCTGTAGCATCTACAATATATATCAGGAAATGGAGTAAAGGAAAGGTTGAGTGTCCCGGTAGGACACAGATAAACTGAGGCCAAAGTGACATGGCTTGATCATTGGGTCAGAGCTCCTAGCAAACTATAGGTTCTGTGTATTGCTGGTCTGCAGCTGTTTGTACTTCAAAAAGTGGGATGAGGAATGACACCTGTGTCCCAGTGACAGAGCAAGGGCTCTCAAACTTTATTGATATCCATGGGGAGCCACAGGGAGTTAAGTCTAGCCTCTGTTTTATTCTACAAAGAGTTGGTGCACATCACAGTCTGCCTATATGGGACAGATTACATTGTTAATATGGACACAAATGGCACAACTGGACCATGGGGAAATAGAATGGAAAGGTTTAGGAAGCAAATCAGGTGACGGTTGCCTCCAAAGTACTTTGACGTCAATCTAACCAATCTAACCATCTGTGGAATGTGATGGACACGTAAGTCCGATCCAAGTAGGCCCACCCTCAGAACTTACAGGACATAAAAGATCTGCTGCTGACATCTTGGAGCTCGAATGGAATCCATGCATCAATGGGACAGAGCTGTTTTGATGGCAAAAGGGAAACTACACAATAGTAGGCCATTACCTACAGTATATAGCTGATCAATGTACAGTGCACCCTCGGTCTTTGCGGTCAGTGCGTTTCAGGAACCACACGCAATTGAGGAATCCACGATCGAGATCGCAATCTATTTATCTTATTATTTACGGTAATTTAAACGTTTATGAACCCTCCTCATACTGAAATTAACCCACCTTCTATCTGTATTACCTTTTCCCACACTCTGATAGACTGTTTAAAGCACTTTTGTGTCTCACGAAAGTCAGAGACTAACAGAACTAGCGCACTTCCAGATACCGTCAGCCAGTAGAATGCGTGTATGATATCACGTGACTGCCAACCAAAAATCCGCAATGAAGTGGAGTCACAACTGTTGATGGGCGATCGTGCGAGGGCGCACCGTATTTTGCACTTATTGGTGAACCCAAGAAAAATGTGCTTGGAACTCTGGTGATCGTGCTCTTCCTTTACATCAGTCCACCCATGGTGAAATTTCTTATTGCCCTGTACTGCTCCTTTAAGACACTCGGCATTGCTAGGAGAGATTCTTCACTTGTAGAGGAGTAGGTGTAGGCCCACATCTGTGGGTGTTTATGATGCAAGCTTGTGAAAGCATTACTGCAAGTGACAGAAGTGAGCAGGCTTTTCTGCGCATAGGTGTAGCAGCAACTGAATAACCTGGCATGGAGTCAAATGGATGGGAGCAAGCTTGTGTTATCATGATTCAAGTATGCTTTGGTCAGATAAAATGAACATGAAGCTCTCTGTCTTGAGGAGAATATGAAGAGCAGATATGTCCATTCCCATTCACAGAAATACTCATATCGTCTGGGGTGTCTTCTCACAGGATGCTCAGCAGGCAGAGAAGACCAAAGTTCAAGGAGAAGTAGTACAAGGCAGGTATGGCAAGCACATGCATACATAACCCCTCTCTCGTCTCCTCTCCTTCTCCACACTCATGGTACAGCTGCGTTGGAAACCTCATCCATGTGCAGATGAACCCACACCTCATTCCCTGTTGCATCAGTGTTAATCTCTCGCTCCATTTGCACTTAGAAGATAATGGCATCATTAGCACACATTAACACGTCTCTCTTATCATTCCCTCAGTGTCGCTGTCCATGTGCACTCTGTGTGTGTGCACATGTGTGTGAAAAGAAAGAGCTGTTAACATGGATGAAGTGTGAATAAAGGTTTTGTACCAATTTAAGTCTATAACGGTCTGTCAAAGTGACGCCTGTGTGAAACAAAACACATCTATTTACACATCAGCCAAGGTTTTTCAATGCATAAGTAGCTGTTAACTACATGCATTATCTGGATGTTATAAGTGTTGGAGTTATCTTAATGCTGCTTGTAAAGTTTAACGCTGAGACACATCACACGCTCCAAAATAGGCCATAGTGGGAAAAATGTATTTTGTTGCATTGTTGTATCGGCAGTTTATAACTCACAATATCAATTACAAACCAGTGATGGGATGCAAATAAAAATATATGTAGAACTGTGTAGGACCAGTTGTAATTTATTTATGTTTTTCCGTTAAAACATTGACAAACGAGAACGAGCCTTTCCCATTTCTGGTCTGTGATGCACACACACCCAGCTGTGGCTCAGAAAACACTAAGTCCTGATGTCACGATTACTGAGATGTGGATATTATCAGTGCTAGGGACACAATAAATAGATTAAACTTTTTTTCTTAGATATTCCAAGCCTAGTGGCATATTGTTGGTTACTAGCCACTGTTTTCCTGATATCTGTGTCAGAAAAGCCTCCAATACAACCTAAAATGCTGCATTGGTTACCACCAAGTACCAAAGCTAAATGTGCAGAACTGTTACTTCCCAGTGGTGACCCACAAACACTTGTACAACATACTGATTATTTTTACCGCACAAGCAGACATCAAGTCTGTCATTTAGCCTAATGTTTATGCAAGCAAGAACCTCATACTAATTCTTTTAGCATTTGCTAAAGTTGTTAAACTACGATTTGCATGAGAGATTTACTGTCAACATTTTGTTTTAAACATGTGGTTTTATGTGTTAGAGCTCTTTAAAATTAAACATGAGAAATCTGTTCATGACAGATGTCGGTTACCAGCAAAAAGATTTCCTCCTTGGCAGAGGTAATTAAAATATATGGACAGTCAGTCCATATATTTTTACTGTGTGATCTTGTCACAGCTTGGAAACTCCCACTGTCTCAGTGTCAATCTTCTGCTGGATGTTTAGGAATCACCATAAAGCAGATCCATCTGGAAGCTCAAAGGATGGGAATTGGATGCTAGGAGATGTGTCATCTCCTCTGCAGAGGAGAATTCCCCCTAGACTGAAAGCCACCTGTGTCAACATCTGGTGTCCTGCACCTCAAACGCACTGACATGAATTTGGATTCACCTGAATGCAGAAGAGTCAATAAACACAGATGGAATTATTAAAGTGTCAAGACTTGGGTTCATAAAGGTTGCAAATGAAAAGCAGATGAAAATGTCTCAGTAGAAGAAGTTACACTTGCTTGGTTTATTCAATTCTTTTAAAGTCAAAACATTAAATTATATATATGAAATTGTATTGCCAGGGAGTTTGAGGTAATGGCTTGCCATACTTGTATTTAGATTTATTTCTCTTCACTTTTTTTTAGAGTAATTTCATATGTTTATCATACTCAGGCTTCACTATTGGTTGCCTGTCTGTCACAGTACTGCAAATACTAGAAATTGTGTGTTGCCTGAAGGAAAAACCCATTTTCAGAGTGAGAAACACAATCAAAAGTTATAGTGTGTTAATGAAATCTGAGTCATGTTTTATTTTTATTTTTAAATTAAAATATTGTGCCTTGTTCTAATCTACTTATGGCCTCATTAAAAGAATGAGACTTTTCAGTCTGTTTCTCCTAATATTGGTACACCAGACACAACAGTACAGCTGGTCTGCAGAAAGTAGGACAGAAAGTATGACAGCTACGTTTGTTCATCCTCTGTCTCCGAATTCCTTCCTGCTCTATGACCCTTAAGCGTTCCTCAAAAACCTCTGGATGGGCCTTTTGGTGCCCATCCCAAGCCCACAGGGGTGTCTGTGTCCAAACCAAAGCCACCGCTCCCTGCTTGACCTCACTTGCCTGCCATTCTGAGCTTTAATCCTGATAAAGCATGTCTAGACCTCTCGTTACCAACACATAATCAGGACGCTGGACTGGGCGATAGAGAGACATGGATGTTGGGAGGAGAGGATGCAGAATGTGACCCTGACAGTGACCCATACATTTATTCCACTGTTTACTTTCTTGATAGACAGACAGACTACACAGTGAGTCAATACATGAGATGGAAAAAGAATGGAGGGGGAGATATGAAGCTAGGAAAAAGAGAGAAACCAGATGTAAACAGAGGATTAGACAGAGAAAGAGATTCTCATCATTGTATCTTGCATGTCTCAAATTTAAGAAAAAAATGCTCAAAGGACTGTAGGAATGAGGTCTGATTTACAAATGAATTCAAATGAACAATTTCCTTAAAATTGTAGTTTTTACAAAAAAGCCAAGTGGATTTCTTGCCAAGAATTAAATGAGCTGGGTGGCTTAGTGCAGCACAGAGACCAGAAATAGGGAGAAAAACCAGCCTGGCTCGGTCCAACGTTTGCGAAACTTGCATACCAATCCGTCTTAAACATCTGTCTCACGTAAACATTCTTTGTTTAATGCATGTATTTTTTTTCCGAATTATTCTTATATGACGCGAAACTGCTTATTTATCAGGTGCAGATTAAACAGTATATACATTTTATGACTGAATATGTAATCTATTGTCATTAAAAAGTTCCTTTGAAAATGATAACACAGCCCAGTTCTGCAAATACCTATTGCAGGTCATGCCTGCCTTATTTGCAAATGTAAACAGCGTACTACAGCCGTAACAACAATCAAACATCGGGCTGCTCAGTGTTGTTTGTGCTTCAGACCCTGTTGAGTTTATCAATGCTCCTCCAATGTAGATTTGATGCTCCTCCAAAGTTGCTTTGATATTAAAAAGTTGCACCGCCTCCTACTAGTCATGCTAACATATAGAGATTTTGATCGTGTTTGTGGACAGGGTTTGTTTCAAATGCAGAATTTTGTGGAGATTTTTTAAAAAACACAAAAAAAACATCTGTTCTCATCAAAACCATTGTTGAGTCAATGGGCCCTTAGCCTCCAGTGGAATTATCCATTATCTAAAGATTATTTTAAACTCAATTTCTTTTTGCCAGCAGTAATAATGAAGCAGAAAAGACCATGTTGATAGAAAATTAAAAGGACAAATTACCATCGATGGGACTGGATTTACCATCATGAGCTCAATCCCATTACCACAGATATGCTCAGTCTCTGCTAAGCCACGGCTCCAGTCAAGCAGCTGAGTGTGACATGTTGAGATTACCGAACATGAGTATATTCAATGAGCTAAGTGCATGAACTCATGACATGACAGCCATCACTTGCCAAACAGGGATGGAAACAACTTCACGGAACAATAAAACAACAGTGTCTGTTTGAGAAGAAGATAACGACTGAGTTAAATGTGCAGTGCTTCCCTAAATGAAGCCTGCTGAAATCTAGAGGAAGGGGGACAACAGATGTGTATGTGTGCACATCTCAAAGGTGTTAGTAGTGTCACATATGAGGAGCTGAGGTGTTACACATCTCTCAAAAAATAAAATGCAGTAGCATGATCCTATGAAAAAGGCAGAATTTGCATCAGGTCTGTGCAGCTGAATTTATCCTCACACATACACACACACACACATACACACACACACACACACACACACTTGTCTATATGATCAAATGGAATGCCTGAAGTGTGCACCTGGATACAGTCTCACACTCAAACACATACTGCTTTCCCTATAAATAGCAGGCTGTATTAGTGTGTAGAGTTCACAACATCTCTGAAACATTCATGTCTGCTGCATTTGGTCTCATCCCAGTCTCTCTTTCTCTCCCTCTCTCTTCTCCATGTTCTTATGCTCTGTTTCAACCCCCTCAGCCTCTTGTCCTTTGCTTTTCTTTTTTCTTAACCTCCCTCTACTCCGTGTATCACTCTTCTCTCTTCACACTCTCAACATTTGAATCCCTTGATTTTAAAAACATATTTATACATATTCATCATCTTGTTATGCTCTCATTCTGAAGCTTCCTGATTACATTTGTTTTTACTTTGCAATTCTGCTTCCAATACCTCATGTGACACTACCCATTTCTCACAGCACAGCAGCTTTTGTGCAAGTTCCTGGCCTGATTTACATACAGGCAGGCTGAACAGTGGTGCTCTAATTGGTCCGGTCCGATTTCCGTGTTCTAATTGCTTGTCGGTGAAAGAGTCCACAAAAAGGTTGACCAACCCTGGGGAGAGTTTTTATTACCTTGACTGTCAATCAGTGCAGCCCACCCAGAATGGTTTTTCAATACTTTCCTAACAACCAAAATGAGGTGAGTTTTATCTGTTGCGATTGTGTGGTACAGGACATGGAGTTATAAATGAGCTCTGTTTGCATTTGCTGTTAACAAGCTGCAATGATAAGTTTTTCCCAACTACTTTGTCTTTAAGATTGGACAGCCCCAGCAGCCACAAACAGGTCTGGTTGAGTTGGGTAAACATGTATTCAGCTTCCTCATAATGAAGCATCCTCATCTGATAACGCACCAGCATGTAGACTGATGCTTAGGGACGAAGCTCTTTGCAACAAAAAAATGTGTTGTTGTCATGGGGTAATTTGACTGAGGTGGATTTTAATCTTGCAAATGAAAGCTATAAGATAACTGGTTAAAACAATTAATATATTCTGATTCTGTATATATACAGATTTAGATTGACAGAATAGAACAATTAAATTTCTTTTATCAATTTTTACATTTTGGTCTGACACAGTTCCAGTTAATTTTCTGGTCTTCTAGATGAACTAACAAAGAAACTTAATTGAGGTTATTTTTTCATTAGGCCTTTAGCCAAGTGTTAAGACTCAAACCTAGTACCTGGTGGCTTATTCCTAATAATTTACAGTTCCCAAATTATGTCTCACCATGTATTAGTTACTTTAATTACACTTCTTCTTTGTCGCCACAAGATGAACTATAATCTGATCTCATTTTATCAAATGAGATCAGATTTAAGGATTGAATTGACCACAGTAAGATTGATATCCCTCATTTCAAAATTAAAGGATTTAAGCACATAACCAGCGTTTGTAATGTGATGGAAAATTAAGTCTCACCTGTCTCAACCCTCCCTCACATTCATTTAACACAACCCCTCCTGGGTGGCCTATACCAAGTTTTAACTGCCTTCCGCGAACTTTGCCTCTCAATCCAAGAACATTTAGCACTGAATTGTATAACAGCTGCATTGTGTGCCATGTGATAATGTGGCAGAATGAATGCTAAGAGGTATTTGGGTTGGTGTGCTGTTTACCTTGCAGTCAAAACATCTAGTCATTAACATTCTCCTCATTGTTGTGTCCTGCTTCTCAGACGCAGGACTGCATCTCAATCGGCTTTTCATTGAGACAGCAGTGGAGTCAATTAGCTTATCTAGCTATTGGCAATATCTGCATTGATGTTGTTGCCATGCAGGGCCGGCAACGAGTCTGTCCGCATGAACAGCTCCTTTACGAGGAGTCGTGTAGGAGCGCGCTGGCCACTGATAACACTAGGGCCACCTCAAAAGAGACCTCAAACACACAGACATAAACACACACACACACACTCACTCCCTAGACGTTCCCCTGGGCTGTAATTGAGAGCAGTGAGGCCCCCAACAGATAAACAAGACCTATTGATTCAATGTAATTTGACTCAGTGGGTGCCATAATGACATTATAAGTATGTGTATGTGTGTGCCAGCACTTGCTGTGGTGAATGATGGCACATTATTCAGCTCTTCTAGGGGAATTTAGCTGATGGAAAGTGATATGGAAAAGGGCGAGTGAGACAGGGAGACTGAAAGAGGGAGTGAGAGTACGTGTTATAGATAAACGGATGAGGAGGCAACACTGTGAAAGGAGAAGTAAATTGCACCACTCGTGTGTGTTTTTCCATGAACACATTGTCATAAATATTGTCTATCATTGTGAAAGTCCCAGGCGATCAATGAGCCATTAGAATTATTTTTTACTTGCTAATCAAAAGGAAAAAAGGCGAAACAGAGTGAAAGAGGGTAAGATGGTGTGAGAGAAGATAAAGTCTCCAACTGAATTCCAACCATATATATATATATATATATACACTGTGTGTGTGTGTGTGTGTGTGTGTGTGTGTGTGTGTGTGTGTGTGTGTGTGTGTGTGTGTGTGTGTGTGTGTGTGTGTGTGTGTATATATAGTTAAATAATGTGATGGCTTCAATGGAAAGGCATTTTAGTTCATCAGATTTTATTAATAGGATGTCATTAACATATTTAACTTTTTTTTCTTTCTTTTTTTTTTTACACTTTACCCTGTGAGAAAACAACAGTTTTTATAGCAATCATTATGTAGTTTTAGAGCAAATTATTGCTCCTTTACGAGATACAGTGGGAGCTAGTTGTTGTTCTGCCCATGAGCTAGCAACAAATGAATGAATAGTTCTGAATTAATGTCTCTATGCAAGACAAAACTGGATATGACCTTCACCTTTGTATTACTATTTCTATGACCCACAACCAGGAGTTTATAAAAGCAGCGAGTAACAATAATCAGCTGAGTAAAGAGGAAGAAAATCACCACAACTTATCTTCAGAATTGGAAAGAAAGCATGAGGAGCTGTGTATTCTCGTAGCAGAGTTGAAATCAATCAATCAATCAATCAATCAATCAATCAATCAATCAATCAATCAATCAATCAATCAATCAATCAATCAATCAATCAATCAATCAATCAATCAAGTTTTATTTATATAGTGCTTAATCATGGCAGCAGACATTTCAAAGTGCTTTAACAGACAGAGAAACCCAACTGAACCCTCCAGAGCAAGCATAAGCGACAGTGGCGGGGAAAAACTCCCTCGATGAGGAAGAAACTCTGGGCAGGACCCAGACTCTTTTGGGCGGCCATCCGCCTCGACCGGTTGGGTGCAAAAGAAATCAAATGAAGATAAGAACAGCATCAGAGAGAGAGAGTGCCAAATGAGTGCCAAATAACAAGGAATGAAACTGATAAGATGCCTCCACACGTCCCTTTTGCTTATGGAAACACTTGTACGTTACTTAAAATCACACACTGGAGCAGCATTCTGTTGTGTGTTTAGAAAAAAGTGGGGTGGACGTGATTTTCTTTTTTTTCTTTTTTTTTTTGATGATGTTACATGACTTTCTAATAAAAGGGGCCTGTGAGGACCTTCGGTCTCACATCAGAGGGTAAAGACATGTTCAGACGTCATTGTGACAACCTCTGGCTTTCCATTCCTCCAGCTGATGGATTGAAGCTGAGGTAATTGGTGTCATGTATGACTCTGTCAATTTTGAGGACAGATAACAAGAGAAATAGAATGCCAAAGAGAGACGGGGAAGACACATGTTATTTTTTTCAGTAAACGTCTATGGTGGCTCCAGTTAAAGGTTCCATTTAAAATGTATTAAATTTATTTTGCTTCCACAGAAAAATACAAATTTTATTCTCTCATGTTTACTTATTTGAATGTGTTTCTGCCAAGGAGACAATCATACTTAAAAAGCCCTATTCATACCATTCGTTTATTGTAAAGCCTGTTTGTGTACGCAAACACAAGCCAAACACACACACACACACACACACACACACACACACACACACGCACACACACACACAGAAACTCAAAGCCAGTCTTGTGTTTTACAGTATATAGCACCACGACGAACCATTTGTGAAGAATTAGGTCAACACTTCTCTTCAAAACACCCCTTCTTTTCTCTTTCTCTACCGTCTTTGCTGATTACAAACTCATTTGCCGTGTCTAGCTTCCTGCTTTCTTGTTCCTGTATTGTATGCAATAATCAGTCTGTAGTGCTACAACAGTGACTCAGAAAGTCCTAAATATCTCTTAGATTATTTTTATATTCCAGTGGTATGCAGTCTGTGTTAAGGCTTAAAACCGTCTCAGAGAAGAAATGCGGTATCAATTAGGAATCCTATTTGAAATGTATCCAAAATTCAATGTGTTTCTTTCATTATGATTTTTTACAATCAGGGCCTGTTAATGTGATAGCGAAGCTGTAAAGGTGCCGATTTCAGCAGATGAATTATTGTGCGTGGTGCTTGTAATTTAAGGTACTAGTTTGGATAGATTTTAAGGGAGTGCAAGAGGCAGCCTAAGCTGCGCAGCCATCTTACCATCCCCTGATTGCTCTCTCTTTTCAGTCTCATCTTTGGGTATGCAGGCTCCCTCCCCCCACTGCTCCATGTGCCAGCCTAGAGGGTACGCTGCGAGGGCAAAGCCGATGTGTGTGTCTGTGCTTGTGTTGATGCCAAGGGCAGCCTCGACAGCATTTTAGCCTGCCAGTATGCCAGTGACTTTTTCCCTCAAACACTCCTTCCTACATCACCCATGCTTAACCTCATTACCTCACTGACACACAGACCACATGATTAAAAAAAATGACGCTTATACTGAGAATGGAAGATTCTCCACATTCTTTAAAAACGATGTGACCCGCCAGCGGTCTCTGCAGCCTAGATTCAGGTTTGGTTGGGGACGGCTGTGGTTTAATGCCCCGGGGGTGCATAGTGGAACCTTTATTCTGCCTAACCAGCTGACTTATCTTGTGCAAGCAACACTGCAAACTAAACCACCATATGGCCGAAAGAGAACCTGCCTTGCCTTTCTCCGTTGTTTATTCATACCAAATGGGATGATGAAATATGTTACTGTGACATTCCTGAGTCCTGCATTCCCTGAGTCCTCAACACTCGAGGAGATGGCTTCCTACTACTGCATGTTTTTGTGGAAGGTTTCTAACGGTGATGTTAAAGGTTCAGTGTCAAGCACCCAGAAAGAATGCACATCCAGGCAGCCTTGTACTGACCTGTCACTAGCTCTCAGTCGCATTATATCTTCAGAACGCACTCGGTGTGTCTCTGATTTCTCTCCCTGGGGGTATGTGTCATCATGATTTCCCCATGTGTGTTTGGGTATAAAATATCCTTTTAGAGACAGATCCATCGCTTAAGGCGCTGCTGTCCTTGGAAGGTGTTGAGCTTTTAATTGGATTTTTATCTCCCAAACATAAACTCTCTCAGACTCATTCGCTTAACTACACAGCTCACCAGTGTAAATGACGCATTGCTTTTACAGGTCATAAGCTACAATGGATATAGATATCATGACCATCGATAATAGACCATAATAGGCTTCATAAGTTTTTTTAACCCTAAAATGAAACAGATTTCATAGTGTAAAGTTTGGGGTGTCTAAACTGGAGACACTGACTTTCAGCAACAAGTTTGAGAACAAACCATAGAATATTAGCATGACAGCTACATGCATAACACCATTGTCAAGTTTACCATGACAAAAAGTTCCATTCTACCAGATATTCATGAACAATGAAATAACATGGAACAAACAATCAAACAAATAACCATATCAAGAACTTGAAGACAATCCTACAGCTGAGAAACAGAACAACAATAGATCTCCTTACACCTTTTTTTAATGTTTATTTAGAACTATAAAGTCTAATGAAGGCAGAGCTGTCCAACCTGGAACACACTGTGTAAAAGGTGATGCAGAATCTGATAGCAGAAAAAAAAAGGCTAAATAATAAGAGATGAGACTGAATGTCCCTGGGATTCAATTAGAGGCAGCACAGTGACACAATGGCTGGTGCTGTTGCTTCACAGCGAGAAGGTTCCCGGGTTTGTTTGGGACCTTTCTGGTTTGCATGTTCTCCTTTTGTCTGTGTGGGTTCTCTACAGGTTCTCCATCATCCTCCCACCACCAAAAACATGCAATAGAGGTGATTTGGTGATTCTTAATTGTCCATAAATGAATGGCAGTGAATGATCGGTTGTTTATCTTTCATGTGGCCCTGTAATGAACTGGTGACCCGGCCTCCTGCCCAGGGTCAGTTGGAGTAGGCTCCAACCTAAGCAGTCCGAAATCCTTACCTGATCAAATCCTTCATCATGAGAAAGGTTGTAGGTACAACTGCATTCATTCTAAGAAAAATGAAGGATATTGGTTAGGTTTTGTTTTATATCTGATATACCATCATAAAAGACGTCCACAAACTAAATTAAAATTGGAGCCCTTTTTGTCTTAGACTTTGTGAGCCCTATGTGGTGAATTACACCTGATAAAGGTAAAGTGGAATTAATAGGGTTTGTAGACTGGCTGTGGTATTCCTCTACAGACGACCTGCAGTTCAACAATTACAACTGAAACTCAAACAGTAACAATTACATAATACAATTTTTGCACTAGGTTTTTTGACATACAAGTGATTTTATTCACCAAACATCTCATTGTGATCATAACCAGAACACACGTGTTTAACACTGCTATGATTTAATGTTTTATATTCCATTCATTAGACTAAAAAACCGTAAATGTTCAAAATCTAAAAATACATGTGACGCACTTAAAAACTTAGGAAACTTTCACAACTTTTGAAACCTTGTATATTTTCTGTACAGCTACGACAGTGCTTCCTTTATTTCAGGGCGTTTAAAAAAGACAAGCACAGATAGCATTAGCAGAAGTGAGTCAGTGTGTATTTGGGGGTTTTTTTCTTTCTTTTCTTGTTTTTTTTGCTTTGGTAGAAGAACATAATCCAAGTATCACAGCAATTATGTGTGTTGTACCAGGTCGGGCAACTGGCAATGCAGCTGCAACATTAGTGGGTCAGTGTGCCATCAACCCATTCATCAGCATTTCTTCCTCTCCTTTCCGCCTTTACATCCTCTGACTCCTGACCCCTCCACACATCACCCGCCACCCAGCTCCCACTCCCACTCCTGCCCTATTCACACTGTTTCTGTTCACATTATTTTTGAGAAATTACCGGTTTCCTCAAGACTGAATTAAGATGACTAAATATCCGCAAAATATCCAAAATGGCATGCTCTGAACAGCTTTGACTAAATTTTTGCTTTAAGAAGTAAAGAGTATCCCTTTCTTGTTACTCGAGAGGACAGCACATGGATCCTCATTTGATGCTACAGCCATCAGATATTCAGCTCCCTTTCAATGCAACAGCTGATTTATTAAAAGTTTTTATGTAGTAAGAAAGAAAAATAATGGCACTTGAAGAGTGTAGGAACGGGAAACAAATCAGGCAATTCATTCAAAATAACGATAAATAAAGATAAGTGTGGTAGATGCGAAAGACTAGGGTGGAAATGGAGTTGAAACTTAATTGATTACAGAAAGGTATTTCAGATGTGATGCTGAAATCCTTTTTTGTCATTCAAAGTATAAAGAATATATTTTATTCTATTCTATTCTATTCTATTCTATTCTATTCTATTCTATTCTATTCTATTCTATTCTATTCTATTCTATTCTATTCTATTCTATTCTTATTCATTTTTACAGACTCACCAAACACAAAACCAAAACAAGCCAGACAAACTTTAAGCAGCAGAAGCCAAATAATTAACAAGATTTACCTGTGGGACCATTTTCGAACACTGATAATATATAATGGTATATATAATGTAAATAAAAGTAATACTCCTACTCCTATAACTATTTGGGTGAAATGAAGGGGGATATCATTTAATTTAGAGTGAACCAAGGTGATCTTTTATGTGGGACACACAGCTTTTTTATTCTTTCTTTCCTCTAGGTTGCCTTCCCTTCTTTCATTTAGAGATAAAAACTACAAAACTGTCATTTTAAACAAAAACTGCATACAACCTCAAGAATTTCTATTTCCTGGTCCTGTCATTCCCATTCTCTCTCCCGACATTCCCGCTAAGGATTGGCAAACTGGGCCAAGCAAAGATGGCGATTTATTTAGGCAGGAAGGAAAAGGTTGAAGGTTCGTCAGACTGCAGTGCATAAGCCATTTTAAAAAGAATGTGTGGAGCAAGAATCAGAATCGATTGTAACTATTTCAGAGCTATGAATGATTTATGCACTTTTACAAACCTACGGTGTGTCAAAGGTGCCTTATGTTCTGTGTTAAATGAGGAACTCATGTTCAGTCACTGTTTGGTTTAATTCAAGTATGTTTTGCTCACATTTCAAATGACAGGTTTTTTTTTAGTGTATGTTCATGTTTGAGTGAATCTCTCTTAGATATTGTTAACGGTTAGATGTTTGTTAACGTAACTATCTTGTAATACCGTTCATGAATAAACGTGATTTTAAAAATCAATTAAATCTCTATCTCTCTCTGAGGATGGATGGAGAAAGGAGAAGGAGAGAGGAGGCAGAAAAGGAAAAGGGAGGGGGTGGCTGTGTTATTCACTTCTGCTGAATGTGCTCACATATATGAAAGAAGAAGCATTTATTTTCGGACTTTCGCGTGGGTGTACACAGATTTGAAACACACACACACACGCACACACACACACACACACACACACACACACACACACACACACACACACACACACATACACGTACACACGCACACACACAGGAAGTGAGAGATCACATACCCAGAGATCGGCCTGACCTACCTTTATATCAATCAAGGATTCCTTCCTTTCACTCAAAGTCCTCCATATACAAAGTACCTGAAATCTTAAAATGGCTTAGACATTAGCCCAACACACACACACACGCACACGCACACGCACACGCACACGCACGCACACACACACACACACACACACATACACACACACACACACACACACAGTGAGAAAGAGTAAGAGAGAGAGAAAGAAACAATTAAAAATCAGGACAAATAAATACCAACACATGAACCCAAAGAGAGGTAGTGTGAAAAAAAAAGAAAAGGAAAAAAAAAAGAAACAACACATCGTACAGTGGGAGTCTTCGTTGTTGTGTCATATTGTGTCAGCATTGCCACAACGTTATTATCCTGCAGAAACTGTTGTTATGGTAATAAGGTCACTGGCATGCTCACATGTCAAAAGGGATTTATACTGGGCTGACACCATTTCCAGTGCTTCATGTGCCAGGCGTGTGTGTGTGTGTGTGTGTGTGTGTGTGTGTGTGTGTGTGTGTGTGTGTGTGTGTGTGTGTGTGTGTGTGTGTGTGTGTGTGTGTGTGTGTGTGTGTGTGTGTGTGTGTGTGTGTGTGTGTGTGTGTGTGTGTGTGTGTGTGTGTAAGCCTGTGTATGCATTTGAGTAAGACAGACTGGAAGGCTGAGTCGGGTCATTTTGTTGTTGGTGACTTACAGCAAAGCAGATTTTCCACATTTAAGACATGCTAAGCTTTATTTCCTGAAATTGTGGGTCTATTTCACAACCAGGGCTAATTAGTAATACTGGAAGTATTCATTTTACTTGAAAAATAGATTTTTTTTGCAGGATTTCAAAAAGTTATCACACTTTTTTGTTTCATTATATCTTTGCTGTGATTCAGACATTTGCTCAAAGGAAATCCTTTCAGGACTCCCCGTCTCTGACCGTAAATCAGCTGAAATGGAGAAAGAATGACTGGACAAAAAGTGAAAGCGAAATGTTGAGAGTGTGCTTGGAATACATAAGCTCACAACCAAATGTGCCATTGTTTCTTTGAACTATTGGTCATAGTTTAGTTGTGTTGCAATTGGAAATAAAATTTAGCACTTTCATCACAAGATCCTCTTAATTACAATATTTAGAATAAGACTAAACCTTGTATTCTTTAGTTTAACTTCCTCTGTGTATCTGAAGACAACATGTTGCCATGACCTACTTAGTGATATTTAACATGCTTGGTGTACTACAACACCCCTCCCTATACCCTTCTACCATTGTTGTTGTTTGCCCCTGCATGACCTCCAGGCCAATCTGTCAGCTCAAAGCTAAAGTCATGATTATTTTACTTCTGCTCTCTCTGTGTCCAACGTGGACATCTGTCAGCTGAAATGCTGGAGCCATATGCTATCTATTGTCCCGCCATGAGATCTGGGAATCAGCTCTTGTACGACTGAGAAGGAACTTAGGAGATACTGACCACAGCTTGGCTGACATAGATTAAAATGGCTGATTAAAATCTAGGACAACAACTTCATGTTTTTCAAACATTTTGACTTAATCACCTCAACATCAGATTGCTTGTTTAGCAGAAACAGTGCTTTCAGACACTCTCTTCAGTGATGAGCTCCATTTCTGTTGATATAATACCCATAATCCTTTAGCGTCTTCTTTCTTCACTCTCTTTACCCCACCCTGCGCTACCTTTTCTTTTGCCCTCCAGACACACTTGTGATGCTCATCCATAGTGGAATGAAGCAAAGAACAATGGAGCCTTTGGAAGACTGCGCTATCCCACAGCCCGATATCCACAAAAAACATTAACAGAGTGTTGTTTAATGCAGCCTGACAAAAAGAGTGTGAGGTGGTGGGGGTTAGGGACGTGACTGTACATAGCTTAAAAGGAAGTGATGAGGCGGGCTGACATTAAAATTAATTATGACTGCCTCTGAGTAAAAGACATGTGGCAAGTAATCTTAACCTAGAGATGGAGTCAGCATTCCCGTGCTGATCAGGGCGGAGCTGTGTGACGAACCTCAGGCAACCATCTCCAGCCAGGTCAAAGGGTGGAGACAGCTTGGACTGTCCCCTTAAAATGAGTGGTTTAACATGTGTAGTGGCAGCAAGCAGTGAGGAGACGTTCAATTAGGTAACAAGTCCCTAATAATCCTTCTTCTATTCTGGTTTGATGTTTGGTGGTGAATGACTACGTTGGACTGGGAGGCTAATCTGATTTCTACTCTTCAAAGCTTGTCTTTAGGTTTGCAAACCATGAACACTCAACAGACCTTTTGTCTTGGGATATAAAGTCATTAAAGACTGGATCATCGGTGTTAAAGGAATGCCAAGTTTTCAAACCACACCAGTTTGGTAAGAAGACCTAGTAAACATGAAAACTATTTGAAAGACTGCAAATCTGCAGTCTAGGCATTGGTGGCAGTGTCACATACTTATACACATATTCATTTCTCTAAATTTATATTTTGACGATCAAGATCCAGATCTTGATTCAATAGCTCATAGTGATGAATCATCACAAGACTTGTGAGTACAAATGTGTATAACGTGTGTGTCACTGTGCCTCTCTCCCCCTGACGCTCACTGGTCCCATGACAATGCTTCCCTTATATACACAGAACACACAGATGCACATGTGCAAGCACATATGGACACACATCACGCAGCACAAAGTGTGGAGAGCAGAAAAGAGAAGATGATCATCGCTGCCCTCAATTCTGTCGTCACCAACTACCATCAAACAGAGACAGCTTTTTTCATAGAAGAAGAGAAAGGATCACTTGACAAAGTTCGATCTGTAAAAGTAATCAGGATGGTGTCTTTCTCACCTCCTCTCCCCTCAGGGCAGAAGAACCTCAAGCATGCAAAAGAAGCCCATTCACAGTTGAAGATGGCTTGAGGAGACAGGGGGGGCTTGCATGCCAGGCATTCCACAGCAGACAGTGGACACATTATTATGACATTTACAAGGCCAGCTAGATAGATACAGCGTGATATGTGTGTGTGATAAAAAGGTTGTCCTGTCAGTGTGACTACTGTGAAGCGAGGACAATGTTACCAAGTGAAGGAAACTATAAACGGATCAGGTGCATTGTAATACATTCAAGATTTAACGATGGAGCATTTACAGCTTCCGCTAGGACTCCTGTCCATCCTAGTGCTGATAATTGATTTAAATCATGGTCAATCATAAAAACTCCTGTGTGATTTTTTTTCTCTCCTCACCATAGGATTTGATTTAGCTTGTGTTCTTCATTGTGATATAATCATAATCATCATCCTTCCAACATGCCCACATCCTGTAGGTGTTGAGACACTTGTGTAACATCTATTCAGTCACATCTTTCAAAGTCCTTAAATTTCATTTTACAATCTGTAGAAGAAAGTCAGCCTGTAGGAACAGCTTGAAGACATTTAGCTTCTCATCCAAGAGGCTATCAAAGGCATTTAATGTAGTGGAATGGCCGAGGTACCTAAGTCACAAGTCAAGAAGAAATCATAGTAACATTTATTGTAATTAAAATTGCGGTGGAAGTGGAGGCACAAATTTTAATTACATTTTCATTGTGTGTGTGTGTGTCTGTGTGTGTGTGTGTGTGAGTGTGTGTGTGTGTGTGTGTGTGTGTGTGTGTGTGTGTGTGTGTGTGTGTGTGTGTGTGTGTGTGTGTGTGTGTGTGTGTGTGTGTGTGTGTGTGTGTGTGTGTGTCCTATAATATTAAAAACTGATATTTGCCGCCTGAAAAACTCTAAAACTTCCAATGAATCTTGGGACATGGTGTGTCAACTTTGTGTATCCTTCACAAGCCCTGAAAAACTGCTGTGATGGATTCAACCTTCAAATGCAGCATATGAACAGCGAGGACTCTGAATTAGGACACAGTCTATACAGAATTTTATTACAATACTACAGATATGACTTTATTTTTAACTTTGTGGCAATACTTTGGGGAATGGCCTCAGAAGCAAAGCTTGACTTCCAAGAATGGGTGGCACGGTGGCACAGTGGTTAGCGCTGCCGCCTCACAACACGGCGGACCCGGGTTCGAGTTCCGCTCTGTGCGGAGTTTGCATGCTCTCCCCGTGTCTGCGTGGGTTCTCTCCGGGTTCTCTGGCTTCCTCCCACCTCCAAAAGCATGCGCCTCAGGTTGATTGTCAGCTCCAAATTTCCCGTAGGAATGAGTGTGTGTGTGCATGGTTGTATGTCTTTGTGTGTGGCTCCAGAGTGCTCTGGCGTCATGCCCGGGGTGTGTCCCCCGCCTCACGCCCTATGCCACCGAGATAGGCCCGTGACCCGCTGCGGCGGATATAGCGGTGGTAATCTGAAGATGACTGACTTCCAAGAAAGGTTGACTATGTTCTTAGAGGATATTAAATGAAAATTTTGATATTTTGGGAAGGGACTTTCTTCTTTTAATTGAGATGATAGTGCAACAGCATATCATTTTTGTGTCTATCCATTTAAGACAAAGTTACAGCTAAAATATTGTTATCTTAGCAGAGCATAAAGAAAATGCTTTTGTCTGTTGATGGTAACAAATTCTGCCTTCCAGTGGAAGTTGTGTATTGTATAGTCTTCATTGTGAGGCAGCTGGACAGGATACAGATAGTGTCTCTAAAAAACAGATACAACAGTCCAGTATCTATTGCCAGGCAAATAAAATAATGTCATGAAAAAGAGAAATATAAGCTAATTAACAGCTTTTAGAGCTGCTAATGAATTGGTCTTTTTAATCACCAAATCAAGTTAGCTGTCTTCTCTTGCTTCTTGTGTTAACGCTCTGCTAAAGGTACCAGCTACCACACAGCCTTACGTGTGTGTGATGTTCTTGAGTTTCGCCCTGTTCTGCATGACACTGTATGATGTGAGCATAATCAAATAAAAAGAAGTGTATGCTACAGTGAAATACTATTTTGTGCTTATTATAACATAGTTTCATATATATATATATATATATATATATATATATATATATATATATATATATATATATATATATATATATATATATATATAAATGAAATGGGTGGAGCCACACTTGATACTCATTCCACACACCAGTGACTGCAATTTACACCTGAACATCATTGGTGTGATCATGATAATGATAATGCTCTCAATGAGAGCTCTGTGCTGTTTTTTTTCCCTTTAATTTGTTTTTTCTGGAGTCTGCTCTTGTAGTGTTTTTCCTGAAGTCCAGCCTGTTCTGTTTTATTCTGCCTGAGTTCAGTCGTGATTAAATTATGGAAAAAAGATTTGCTTTTGGTGTCTTCCATATCCTGCCACTCATGACATATACTGTACACACACATGTGTGTGTATATATATATATATATATATATATATATATATATATATATATATATATATATATATATATATATATATATATATATATATATATATATATATATATATATATATATATATATATATATATATAAATGTCCCTCTCACCCTTTCAGGGTGGTATCTGTGTGTCATCCTCAAGCTCGGGTCCTCTACCAGAGGCCTGGGAGTCTGAGGGTTCTGCGCAGTATCTTAGCTGTTCCTAGGACTGCGCTCTTCTGGACTGAGGCTTAAGATGTTGTTCCAGGAATCTGCTGGAGCCACTCTTCCAGTTTGGGGGTCACTGCCCCAAGTGCTCCTACTACCACGGGGACCACATTAACCTTAACCTTCCACATCTGTTCCAGCTGTTCTTTCAACCCTTGATATTTCTCATTAATGCAGGAGGGTGTGGTCTGGAATGCAGGAGGGCGTGGGCGTGGTTTCGAACCCCAGACGTGGCGGGCACTATCCAGTGAGGGTCCTTAGGCAAGACCCTTAATGCTATACGAGCCTACCTCAAAAATATGAGTGAACACAATAATGACAGAGTCATACCGGCTTGGATGTCGCCCGGGTTAACAAGGTCCGCGTCAGATGCTAGGGAACCAGGGCAATCTGATGACAAATGGGCTACTGGAACAAGACACACAAGAACGAGGGCGGATATATATATATATATATATATATATATATATATATATATAAATTTTTATTTTTTAACTTGTACCCAGTTACTAAAATACTTGCATGAGCTGTGAAATACTCATATCTTAAATATTATTTCGATAGCCTGTTATCTATAATTGTCATTTAATGTATTTGGCATGTAACTTATGTATGGTTGTAGCAGTTAGACTCATGACAGTCTTCACTGCATTATATGTTCTAATATGATTTTTGTCTAATGTGTGTAACAAATGAGCAACTTGTGTTCAGTTGTTTGGATGAACTTCTCTAGGTAAAATAGAGCTGGTGGATTAAGATAAAAACAGGCAGCTGACAAATATTCCAATGTTTCCAAGTCTTGCAAAATCAATTAGGCTGATTAGTCTCAGTTAAGATCATTTGTAGCATTGAACACTGAAGACTTTTCCTCACATAACTGATTTTGTGCTGCATTAACAGCTGTTAAAAGTCATGTGGGTGGGAGAGAGTGATCCGGTGGAATGAACATGATCATCACATTGACATATTTTGTTCCTGGTATTTTGTTGACCAGCAGAAGTGAACAGCAAATCCAGTCATTGAGCTATATGGAGACAGCGTGACATGCTGTTAGTTCCAACGGAAAGCTTGTTCTCCTGTTGGATCACCACATAAGTGTATGCTCATACCCACAACAGCAGTGCAACAATGAATTACATATTCAAATACTACTTACCATTTTATGACAAAATTAGGTCCATCTTACTTTCTAGCTCCTGGATTAGGGCAAGGAAAAGCCCAAGAAGCTGTATTTTAAAATCAACATTTTCTTTCTTTTCCTGTTAACTGTTAGTTAATGTTTGAGTCATTTATTAGAATACATATCTGACTAAAATTAAGCTCCAAGAAATAGTTGTTGCAGTAGATTTCACTAAGACTGTGTGCGTTAAAAAAAACAACTTCTGTGAGCATCATTATGATACTGATACCAAAACAGACTTACTCAAAGACTTCCCAGATTGCCTAAGAAATACAATAAGTGCAATCCTTAATGTCATGACCTGAGACACGGTTGTTAAAACGAAATAGAAACTATCAGCTCACTGACTGATCGTGAGTGAGTAATAATCAACATTTTAAATGGGGATCATAAATATTTGCCGCATTAAAATTATTTAAATTTTAACAAATCCCATCATACTACCAAAGTTCCAAAACTGTTTGGATATATACTTAATAATTTACAATACAACTGTATTTACAGCGGTACATTTTATAAAGCATTAATGAGCCCAAAATATTTTATGCAATGATGTCTTCTTTAAATTAAAACAGTGAACCTCACTTCATACTTGCTAGTGATAAATCCTTTCAAGAATGATCAACCATCATCATTCACCTGCTATCAGTTAACCCCTTTAACCAAGCAACATTGTGCAAATTTGTTTTACTGCCCCTGTCTTATGCGTATGGCATACGTAAAATGTATGATATCCAAATCACAATGAGCACATATTCACAGAAACCAATACAGCTGATGAGGTTAGCCATTATGCATGTGTTTGGTTTTTGGTAGAGTGCATGTCGTGGAGGCTAAGCAGATCATAGCATTCTGTTTTATTTATGTTTAACAGAGCATCCCAAATTTATTTGGTATCTGGGTTGCAATTAACTATTAATTAGCAAGATGTCCCAAGTTTATGATGTATTTTCCATTTTAGATTGTACTCCTGAAAACAAGTAACATAATAAAACACCAGGACTCTGTTGTTATTATTATTATTATTATTATTATTATTATTATTATTATTATTATTATTATTATTATTAATATTATTATTATTATTATTATTATTATTACTTTTTTCTTTGGTGGGGACCTTGGAGGCGGGAACAACTGCAGTGTCAAGAGTGATTGGCCAAGAGTGGCAAGAACTTACCTAAACCTGCGCGATGATTGGTCAGATTCCTGCCCGTCCCGCCTGTGGGCGGTGCCTTCCGCGCGGTGAACGTTGAAGGGTTGCGTTCAACCGGTGTTGAGTTTAGAGGGTCTCTCTCTAGCAGGGTGGGAAGTCTAAACGACGAATCTACTGAAGGGACATACCAACCATTTGAAGAAAAGCACACGTTTCGTCATTTTACCGCTGGATACATAACTCACCCTGGGGTTGGATTAACTTAAACCCGCTCCTTTTTAGTTTTTCTTTTTCATTTGCTTTAGAAGAAACTAAGATCACCGAAGACAATGGGATCCCAATCATCCAAGGGAGAGGTGGCCGCAGAGGGAAACGCAGCCGCCGCTGATGCTGCAGCTGTCAAAACCAACGGACAGGTAATTACAATACAGGTTGATATTAGTCTGTCTTTTAATGTATGAGATGATTACAAAATGATAAAAGCAAAATATTTGATCCAAAACGTCCTTCCTAAGAGAATTAATTCGACGTTGAAATGACAAGAGTTGAATATGGTCATATTATTTGACAAGTTATGCTGGGCTTTTGCTTGTCTTTCTTTCATGTGATGAGTTTCTAACACAGCATTCAGAAAATGATCGACGTTAAGTGGGATGGAGTGTTGTTTGTATTTGAAGTCTAAATCCAGTGTGTGTGACTGAGGTCTACCCAAAATCCGCACAACGTGTTTGACAGTGCCAGGCTTACAGGGGGAGGGGGTGGGAGCGCACGTACGCAGTCTACTATTCTCCCTTTTTAAAATATCAGCCTGTTGTCGACTGGTCACCTGTTTCACAAGCTGGGACTTATCTATAATCTATATAAATGGGATCAATCACATTCAGTCATAAATTTGTTGCTTTAGATCATTATTGGATCATTACGCATGTAATTTGATAACTACAGGTATTAAGCGACAATAACTATTTTTTAACAGTGGCATTATTTTAAATTTTAGGCTGTTGTCTTGGTTAAAAAACAAAAACTAAAAAAAACAAACAAAAACCGTCAAATGTAAAATGTTTTCATTCTTCCATCGATGCGCTTCATTCTCGTCTTTGTTGAGCCGATGTGTGTCTGGTACTTCAGGCGGTCTGTGAGGCGCTATCGCCGCCTGTCGTCTGATTAGGGTACTGCAAGGCGTCGCCTCTGAGCCGAGCCAGACGGTGGTTAATTGATGAGCACGACGATGCTCTAAAAAGAAATGAGCGATTCCCATCTAAAATATACACTCTTTGTATTTCATGCGTGTGACAAGAGAAAGAAATAATAAAGAAAGGATTTTGTGGTGTCTGAAGGTGAAGCTGCACAACTGATGACTTATTCTGTTACAATATTTTTCTCAGGAGAATGGACATGTGAAAACCAATGGCGATGTCTCCACAAAGCCTGATGGGGATGCTGCGGCCACCAATGGCTCAGCAGAGGCGGCAAAGGAACCTGAAGCCGGCTCAGGAGGCGACACCATCGAGCCAGCACCTGCTGCAGATGGAGAAGCAACCAAGCCTGAAGGCGAGGCTGCGGCTAAAGAGACCCCCAAGAAGAAGAAGAAGAAGTTTTTTCTGAAGAAGTCCTTCAACTTCAAACTGAATCTGAAGAAGAGCAAGAAGAGTGAGGCTGTCAAAGAGGAAGCGGCTGCTGCTGCCGCCGCCGCCCCTACCGAGGAGAAGCCCGGTGAGAATGGAGCTGCTGCTCCTGCAGAGGGGGAGAAGAAGGAGGAGGTGAAGGAGGAGGCGGCTACTGCTGCAGCTGAGGCCCCAAAAGCAGAGGAGGGGCCAGCTAAAGAGGAGGCCCCCAAGGAGGAGGCCAAGGAGGCAGCTGCTCCGGCCCCTGAGGCCACGAAACCAACAGAGGAGAGCAGCTCGACCCCCACCCCCTCTGAAAAGAAAGAGTGATTGTTCCTTTAGCTCACTATGAACTGGGTGAACTGTTTTTCAAGAGAGAGAGAGATAAAATTTAAGAGTATATATATATATTTATATATATATGTGTATATGTATACATATGTATATGGATATATGTATATGTAAATATATACACATGTATGTGAGAGACTCCTTTGACGTGCCACTTTTCGTCATGATAACAAGACGACAGACTAGATTCACTAGATCACTTCCCTGGTCACTGCTCGACATCTGGACCCGGACTGAGTTTTAGGCTATGGGTTGGTCGCCATGAGGAAAATGGATTTTAAAGGCTAGACAGCGAGCCAATGACATCGTGAAGTAAAGACGGACGGAGTCAAAGCATCTTGTCCTCAAAAATCTACACATCAAGATGCCTCCAAACTGAAGAAATGAAGCTACATCAGATACTACGACACCTCCACCACTTGAAAAGACTGTTGAAAAGAGAATAATAAAAAACATGAAATCAGAAAATGAAAAAGACTTGCCAACTTTTTACATTCCTATATTTTAACCCAAATTTGAAGTATTTTGTGGTGTATTATAGAGAACCATCTTAAAGATTCAGAGAAGCTATTACTTGTTTGTTTAAAGAAAAAAAAAATAGACAACTTTGATTTTTACCTTACTATGAAAAAAAAGAACACCTAAGCTTGCTATGTTCACTGTTGCGGTTTGATATGAAGCAGAGTTGTTTATCTGTCGTGTGTGAGCCTGAAACTGCTTTGTCTCTGTAAATACATTGGACTGATTTCTGTTCTTTATTTTGCTAATGTTGACAGATGTTACTGGTTTTACTGTAAAGTTAATAATGGTAAATAAATGTTAGTTACCTGCCCGTTAATGTGCCTTCATGGTTATTTACATCATACATTAAATCTCCTAATACTTCCTGTACTGAGATTCAACTACACTTTAGAGTTATCTTGCACCCAGACTTCCATTCTGTACTGGCAGTCAGGGGGCCAGTAGAGAATGAAATAGAGATCCACTATTTGAATTTAACCAGTTATAACAAATCTAAAGAGACAATTTATTGGCCAATGCCCTGATAGGAATTGGGAAGAAAAGCATTTCTCCCGTTTGGATAAAACTAAGAAAGCTATAAAGCTTTTAATATTAAATATCAGATTAGTTGTAAATGAAGATTGGACTTTTGAGCTATACCCTTTGTCAGTTTAAGTCTCTAGTATGACCAGAATGTTATTTTCCTGTGTATTACTCAGGTAACACAAGATTTTAAAATTGTCTTCTAATCACAGTTTTTCAAGAGACGTAACAGCTAAAAACTACAACCCTTGTGGTTCCAGTACATGATAATAAACCTGTGCATTACTGGAGCCATTAGTGCTATTGCTGTACTATTAAGGTTGTGTGGATGGCACAGTTTCCTCGTGTTGAGAGGGGTTTGGATCCTACGATGATCCTGGGGCATTATTCCATGTGGACTTCACATGTCCTCCTGTGTCGATGTGGTTCAACTATATTTTCCTGCCACAGTCCTAATAACCTGGAATAGAGGTGAAATATTGAATCTAAATTATGAATGTGTAAGACTGGTGTCTTTCTGTGTTTCAGTCCTGCGATGAAATCTTGCCTCTCACTTAATGTCAGCTGGGATAGGCTCCAGCAACCTGCAACCGTGTAATGAACAAGCAGTGATGGATGATAGATGAATGGGTGGATGGATGGAAAGATGGGTAGATGGATAGATTGAGTGCTCTATTTGTACCAGTTGCAATCTAATTAGGCCAAACTTTGATTAATTAAGTTTTAATCCACTCACTCGCGTAATCATTAGCCATTATTGGATTGACGCTCTCTTCTTAACAGCATTAAACAAACAAGGACAATTACCACAAAAACAATAAACTACTTTTGCCTACGAAGAATCAGTCCATGATTTATTAGATATTGGATTCAGTGTGATATGATTCCTTTTGGTGCACCCCTCACACCGATACTACTTCATTGCCATATGAAGCAAAAAATGCTTTTTTGTTTTAGGCTGATTGATTTGGAGGTAATTGGACACACCAACACCACCGTGGTAGTGTCAATGACCCCCAACCCTCCATATCCTTGTGACCCTGATACTTCCTCCTTTAGACAGAGGCC
The DNA here is from genome assembly GCF_040054535.1 of Antennarius striatus. Lineage (NCBI taxonomy): Eukaryota > Metazoa > Chordata > Actinopteri > Lophiiformes > Antennariidae > Antennarius > Antennarius striatus. The sequence continues at coordinate 10,605,475 of NC_090789.1, forward strand.
AGTGGCCTTCTGAATGTTGCCAACTGAGCACAGCAGGCCTGCTCTGGGTAAACTGACCTAGTTCACATGGTGATATGATGCTTTGAGCTCTGAGCTACATTTAGACTCAAATTAATTATTTAAACAAAGCTGTAGCACCACATTGATAAAGCTCGAGACAGCCTGTTAATGGTTAGGCATTGAAATCATATTCATAAAAAGTGTCCTAAAACTAAGCAAAATCATTAGAATCCCTTTTGTAAATGGATATTTTCCACGTCTGTAGACTATTTCCTCTCATTCCGTGTAGTAAGATGTAAATTATTTCACCTATACAACAAATATTCATGCTGGATTGCTGGATTGGTGATTTGTTCATGGATCATTCTGCATGAGGTTCATTTACTGATCAGCTCAGGGGTACAGTTTTTCTGCAGAGATTTGGAAATTACAGTAAAAATAAATGATGTTGTACTGCTTCCTGGTGGCCACCACACAAATGATACAAAACTGAACATACCATTGTTATACCAGTTTGCTCTAGTGGTTTTTTTTTTAAAGACTGCATCTTTGTCACGGCACACGCACAGGAATGTCAGCACTTACCTTTTAAAATTAGTCTCATTCTTCATAATCTAACCAAGGAGAAATGGAGAAAATAGTCCTTTAACTAATTTTCTACCATTTATCAATAATCAAAAATCCTTGTCAAAAACAAAACTAAATACACATAATGTCATGAAATCAAGGTAGACATAGAGCATGTTATCAAGACATACAGAAATCAAAAGGGACATATAATGAGTTGTGTTCATACGCTGACATGGCCTCTTCGAAGGAAACAGAAACAATGGAGGCAATGTACTGTACATACAAATATGTATTTAAAACACAAAGAAAGAAACACAGGTAAACTACAGTCAAAGTCAACTTTATTGTCAAATGTACCATATATGCACGACATACAGCACAGATGAAATAACAGTCCTTACAGACCCAAGGCAAGTCACCTGCTGTATTATTATTAGAGGTCCCCCCCCCAAAAAAGAAGAAAATCGGGGGAAATTCTTGCCAATCATAGCTCAAATATATAAAACAGATGCATTACCTATTTCAAGTCAGCCCCCCCCCCCCAAACAAAAACAAAACATTTTATAAAAGCTATTTTCCTATCTGCATTGGTGATATACAGTAAACGCAAACACATTTGCTGAATGCAGGTCCATCCCAGTCCAGACACTGTCTGGGTGTAGCTGTAACTTCGGCGGTCCTTGGTTTGTAGTACCAGCGTACTCCAGCCGGGCGGCTTGTGATTGGTTGACAGCACGCTGAATGGGAGTTCCTCGGTGCGAGTGAGGAACCGGTGAGCAGGAGAAAGTGGGGTACCTGATGTAAAATGGCGCTATCTCAAGGAACAAAGAAGAAAGTTTGCTATTATTATGACGGTAAATATTTACATGTCAAGTTATGGATAATGGAAGTGGCTTAAAGGCGTGTAGATATTTAGAAAATGTTACAGGTATTTTGTAGATATACGATCCAGCTAGCTTGCCGGCGCAGCATGCTAACGTTGCATTACTCGATTGGCTAACTAGCTAACTAGTTAGATCATGATGCTCTAACCTTAAGCTTGAACCTGAACTCACCGCCAGACAAAGTTTATCTAATTTTCATCAGATTAAAAAACGAGTTTTTAGTGAAAGCACTTGATTAGATTGTGATTTGTGCCTTCGATGAAATGTGGGAACAGGAGCCACGACGCTAACCGGTACTAATGACATTACTGTTACCCCAACTTCGTATCAACTCTGGGGAAGTCGGCACGGATGCGTTGCCACACAGAATAAATGTGTCATGAAGTGTATGTATGCAAATAAGCGTTTTTTTTGACGAGATTGTTTTTTTGTTGTTGTTTCGAAGCCAATTCAAAAGAAAGCGTTGAGTAGCTACGTTAAGACAGCTAACAGGGTGATGGCTCCATACACCTTAAAACATGTACTATGGCAGCAGGTTTTCAAACGAGTTCTTGCATGTTAACAAGATGAAGCTTTTCTCTCCAAGGTGACGTGGGTAACTACTACTATGGTCAGGGCCATCCCATGAAACCCCACAGGATCCGCATGACACACAATCTTCTCCTCAACTATGGACTGTACAGAAAAATGGAGATCTATGTAAGGTTTATCCCTCACACGTCATATACTACATCACTGTGCTACCACAAAAGAAAATTGCACCATAAAGTTCTTCACATTAGTCTCAAAAACAATCCACCCGATCATGGTCGATGCCTTATTTTTGAAATCTTATATGTAGTCCTGTGGGTACTCCTGTGTAAACACAGTCTAGATTTTGGCAGCAGCAGAATATAAATTCTTATGAGTGAGTTTTCAGTTCATGATTTTTTTGTTAGCTGTGTTAGCTATATTTATAAAGGTGTTTTTCATGTGTGATTTGCTTTATTAGACCTAACTAAGACATTTGAAGTGATGGTTGGGATACATGAATTACCTTCAACACTCGAAAGTGGGTAAAGAATTATGAGAGAGTGAAAGCATGACGTGTAAGAGCACAACATGTGAAGTTTATTCAGACAAACCCAGCAATAACCGAGAAATACTAACATGTCAGTGGTCACCATTTTTCTTACTTCCCTTTTGTTGGGTTTCAGAGGCCACACAAAGCCAGTGGGGAAGAGATGACAAAATACCACAGCGATGACTACATCAAGTTCCTGAGGTCCATCCGACCTGACAACATGTCTGAGTACAGCAAACAGATGCAGAGATGTGAGTGTCAGCATTTCTTGTGATGGACATTGAAGTATGATATGGGCATCTACACTGATGACTGATGAAGTTTGCCACCAAACAAGTGATACACACTTATAGCTGTTTCAGGAGATTGCTAGCAGTTATGTAGATCTAAATACATATAATACTGTATTTTTGTGCTAAATTATTTAACATTTTTCTTTGTGTGCAGTCAATGTCGGAGAGGACTGTCCAGTTTTTGACGGCCTGTTTGAGTTTTGCCAGCTTTCCACAGGTGGATCTGTTGGTATGTGTCTCCAAACATACTTCTTTTAGTTTGCCATTGAAACCACTTCATGCAAGAGTGATAGAGTATTATTGCTGAAAATTTGGAATAAATCTATTTTGCAGGTTTATATTTACCCATGGCCTGATAGTGGCTTTGAAAAATATCTTACATTTGGATTAGTCAACTCCTGATCAACTGGAGTAATTTCATATACCTGTGATAATATATGCTATATTTAGTCTAAAGCTAAAACATTTATTAATGATGGAACAAATAATTATTGTTGGATTAGAACTCTAAATAGAAATTGATATCACAATGTTCCAAGCCGGGGCACTGAAGCTGAACAAGCAGCAGACAGACATTGCTGTCAACTGGGCCGGCGGCCTCCACCACGCCAAAAAGTCCGAAGCTTCTGGTTTCTGCTATGTGAACGACATCGTTTTGGCCATCCTTGAACTGCTGAAGTAAGTTGCCACTCTTTTTGAATTCAGCCTTCCTGCCGTTGACCAATTGCTCAGGATTTAGTTTTTTCAGGCTCCAGTTACACAAACAACACCGTCCCTCTTCTGTCTACGTTTTTAGTCAGTAGGATTCACACGGACACTTATGTGAGTTTCTATTTGTGATAAAAAGACATTTCCACTTTGCTGCTAAGCTGATTACATGTTTTGATGAGTTATGATTAAATATGTCATTGATATTAAAGATTCAGAATTCACAAATTAACTCTCTACCCAATCACATCCAACTTGTGCATGCTGGTGGGTTATGTTCTTTATAAATCTGGTAAAATTGACAAATTTTTCGTTCCTCACACACTCACAATGTCTAGGTTTATCATAATCGATAGCTTTTACAGTACATATTCCAATACCCATCTAAGAAAGAAGATTGAGATATCAATTGAACTCTTTAGGTATCACCAGAGGGTATTATACATAGACATCGACATTCACCATGGCGATGGGGTGGAGGAGGCTTTCTACACCACAGATAGAGTCATGACTGTTTCTTTCCACAAGTATGGAGAATACTTCCCAGGCACTGGAGACCTAAGGGTAAGTTAGTGTGTTCCAGTTTTTTTATCTAAAATTTTTTGGGAATCTTATGGGCAGAAGTTCATGGAGCTCTCCACTGTGTGCAGGATATCGGGGCTGGGAAGGGAAAGTACTACGCCGTGAACTACCCACTCAGAGACGGTATTGACGACGAGTCCTACGAAGCCATCTTCAAACCTGTAAGTGGTTTTATTCTGATACTGCATCAACATCACAACTAGACTCTCTCTGTGAAGGACGTTCTTAATTCTATATTTGATTTATCAGATCATGGCTAAAGTCATGGAGATGTACCAGCCGAGTGCTGTTGTTCTCCAGTGTGGAGCCGATTCTCTGTCTGGAGACAGACTGGGCTGCTTCAACCTCACCATCAAAGGTATGGATCAGTTATTAGTTTGCTCTCCAAATCCACTCAATGTGCTAATCATTAAGTATTGATTGCACATGTTCTTCTAGGTCATGCTAAGTGTGTGGAGTACATCAAGAGTTTCAACCTGCCTCTACTAATGCTGGGCGGTGGAGGTTACACAATCCGTAACGTGGCCCGCTGCTGGACCTACGAAACCGCCGTGGCCTTGGACTGTTCAATCCCCAACGAGCTGCCCTATAATGATTACTTTGAGTACTTTGGGCCTGACTTTAAGCTTCACATCAGTCCATCTAATATGACCAACCAGAACACGAATGAGTACCTGGAGAAGATCAAGCAGCGTCTTTTTGAAAACCTCCGTATGCTGCCTCATGCGCCCGGCGTCCAGATGCAGGCCATCCCTGAGGATGCACCCCATCCAGACAGCGGAGACGAGGATGAGGATGACCCTGATAAGCGCATCTCTAGTAAGAGAATTTTATGAGATAAAACTGAACGTAGTCACGCATTAAGGAGATGTGCACTACGACCAAAGCCTAGTCGTGTTCTGTGTTGTTTGTTGCAGTCCGCGCCCACGACAAGAGGATAGCCTGTGATGAGGAGTTTTCTGACTCTGAGGATGAGGCGGAGGGACAGGGAGGAGGTCGCCGGAACACTGCTAACCACAAGAAGGCGAAACGAGTGAAGAAGGAGGAAGAGAAGGAAGGAGAAGAAAAGAAAGGTTAAACTGGTTCTTGAATTCCATTTTTTGTTTTTAGACGAATGAAAAGTTTAATCACTTTTTTTTTTGCCTTTTAGAAGTTAAAGAGGAAGAGAAGGAAGAAGATAAGATGGACACATCAGGGTAAGAAAACAGCACATTTAAATTCTGATGAAGATGTAGTAGTCCAGGTATGTAGTAGTATCATATCAAATGAAAACTGGAAGCTTGTGACTGGAGAGTATGCAGAACCAATTAATATAAAACGGTAGCTTAGTTACTTCGCCTCGTCTGTGTGGAGATCGTTTGCAGCGGCGCGGGAACAAAATAGTTCCATCATGAAAATCCACAGAATTTCGACTGCAGATTATTGTCAGCACCCGGTTCAAGAATCCTGCAGACTTACTGTTGGACATTTTTAAATGTACTTTAAATGTATGATTTGGAGCTCTGAGCGGTCAAGCGAAGTACTCCTTATAACCTGTACAAATCTTTGGTCAGTAGATGCTGTAATTTTACACCAGCGATATTTAATAATTGTATTTCAGACCAAAAGAAGAGGTGAAGACGACATGAAGTTTCACACTGGGGGAAAAGAAAGCTTGGGCTGTTTCCTCCGGCCCCACCGAGTCCTCAAACCGTTGTGATGATGGGGCCTTCCTCGTGTTGATGTTATTGTCTACTTGTCAGCAGACCACGGCTTATGCTGCATTAGTTGCATTTTTTCCAAATCTCGGTGAAGCCTCTGGGGCGTGGGCGCTTGCGGAGTTGTCTGATCAACTGATCATTACTATCTGATCGAGTATTTATGTTAGTGGTACACCCACCCCACTAGAGCTGCCTACACTGTAGCATGAAACCGATGCCATAGATCCATACGTCAGGTAGACCTTAAGGTGAAGAACTTATCACAGCATTTCAGGATTAGAAACGTTTGTGGGTCTTTCAGTAACACACCTGCAGACATAAGCAAAGTGTAGTGCGTACATGTAAAAAGACTTGTCTATTTATCATGCTATCAGAATAACCAGCATTTGTCTTGCTGTGTTAATGTGTCAGTGATTGCATGTTTAGAATATTCTCGCATTTGACGTGTACATAAGTCTCTGAGCTGTTATTTAATTTATTTTAAAATATGAACAGTCCTTATTTCCACTTTTTTATAAGTATCTCCTCAGTGTTTTAGCTTCCTGCATTGTGTTTTAAGTATGAAAGAAGTGAATTGTGTGGTATGTATTAGCAGTTTACAGAGTGGGACGATAAATGGGAAGTTCTTTGTGAAATATCCATTATAATTTTATTAAAAAAATAATTTGTACACCTCACATTTGTACAAGTGTGCTTCTTAAACTGACTGAACGAGTCCTACTGTGATAGGAGCAGGAAATGTCATTGCATTATTAACTATGGCCATGTTGACCTGTGGGATCACATATGGGATTATCTGGGGGCTAGTTCATAAGACAACATAAATTGTGAGAATTTAAGAAAAACATCCTGGATTAGCTCACCAAATCAATCCGAATTAAATGGTTCCATAAAGCTAAATCTCAGCTCATTTTGTCGCGCTAATCGCAAACAATTGTTCAAGATGAGCAGTGATGATTCAATGGATTAAAGGATGTATTGTAGTTACTATGTAGTATGTGTTTGTATTTGTAATAGTTCCATGACCAGATTATTTTTACTTTTGACTAGTTTGAGTCAATTTGCTAACAAAATGGATTTGTTAACTACATACCATTGGATGATTCATTTATCCATCTCACGGTTATAGAAGGTTGAAGTCAAAGCAAGACTCAAGCCAAGTTGGTTCAGATTAAGCCTACAGCATGTACTGAATTATTACATCCTGCGAAGGGGATGTACTGTAATTGTCAGTGTTCGTTTGTCCATCAGTTAGTCCACCAAATATCTTCGCAACTGTTGCAGATAGAAAGATGAAACAAAAAACAAATTACTCGGGTGGCAAAGGGGATGACAATGAGATGATCTTGACCTTGCGAAAACTAGGTCAAGGTCAAATTTAAACTTTTGTAGACTCAGGAACCGGATAAGATAGAAAGACAAGGGAGAAGGCCAGTGTAAGACCATAGATCAAAGCTAGTCCTTGATCTACCTATGCTTTGATTTACCCTCACCTATGAAAGTACAGTAGGTCAGGGTAAAATTCTGAATTCAGGGGTGTCGCAGGATGTTGCAGTCTCTGACTGCCTTGTTGGTAATTGCATAGATCACACAAACAACTTGGATTCTGTAAAATTTATAACAACTTGTGGAATGAAAGACAAATGAAAATACATCAGATTAAATAAACTAAACAGACTAGAGAGTCGGTTTAATATTGAGTCAAGTTTTGCTGAGACGAGGTACGAAATCTTCTGCTCCAACCAAAGATTGGAAAGCACCGTACTGATAAATCAAGTCTCCTGATCATTTTTTGTTTATTTGAAGAAATTTGTGAAGTACATAGGCTTTTCATTTTGACTTGCACCTGAACTTCAGATTAGTTCAATCAGTTTGTAGATGCACTTTTCTCAAAGGTCCTTCTTTGTGACGAGGCTGAGTGAAGTGTGACTGTAGATGTAGGGTCCAGGGTCCTGAAGGTTCACGCCTCCAGTTCAAAATCAAAGTACTGAGGGTCAAAGTAATGAATCCTGACATATCCGTCTTCTCCTCCACTGCTGTAACTGTAGACAAAACCACACAACAGGAGAGATATGTTTACTGCATTGCGAGTGCGTGTGAGAGAATTTCCAAGTTGTGCTCATCTTTTACCTCTTGCCATCAGGGTGGAACGCCACACAGTTTATGGGACCAAAATGACCTTTGACCCTTCCAAACTCCTCTTCATATGCAGCATGGAAGAACCTGGTTTAGAGAAAAGGGAGATTCCTTTTACAAAGCTCCTAGATAGCATAAAATTAAATGTGAACCGTGCACAGCAGTGTACATAAAACATTTGATATGTGGAGCAAGTTTTAATGATAAAATGACAATTTTTCCCTACTCACCTTGCCTCAAACTTTCCAATCCTAGTGGATGTAGTGGTGACCTCCATGGCCTCCTGTCCACCTCCCATTACCACCTGAATAACCCACAACATAGACAAGTTGGAGATGAGACGAACTTTGCCTTTGGACAAATCACTAGGTGGCAAAGAAATGATTGCTGGGTATTAGTCCTTACACATTCTTACAGAAATTAAAAGTACAGGCTTTACTTACATGATCCATAATGGGGGAGATGGCAGCAGAGTTGACGGGCCTCTCTGTTTTGAAGGTCTTGATATGATCCAGTGAAGCAGAGTCAAACAGCTGAGAGGGAAGACAGGAAACCCAACACTTGGTAAGAAAAGTCTGATATCACAAAATGGGTGAGGCAGGACAAATATCACATTAAAAATACATAGATTGTTGATCTATATCTCACAATTAATATCATTACACAATAATAAGGTCCCTAGCATTCACAGTTTGCAGTGACACAGAAGCCGAGGACAAACTGATTGCTAACCTTAGCAGTGTTGTCCTTGGAGGCGCTAATGAACATGGTGAGATCCACTGATGTCTGGATGTCATTGATCTGCTTGGTGTGCTCCTTGGCCTTCTTTAGGACTTCTCCAGACTGTCCATGAACACAAGAACAAATGAGAATCAAAAAATTATATCGAAGTAATCACATTTATATAAGCTTCAATATAATTATTACAATACATGGAGATTTTTTTAAATTGCCTTGAGCTCCATAACAAAAACATGTTGAACCCAGTGTGAAGGGCTGTCACTTTATTTCATATATTCTCAGATTATGTGAATCTTCCCAGATTATGTGAATCCAACCTTTGCGCTAAACTGGTTGATCTCTCCATTCTCATGGCCAGCAATAACAAACTCTCCCAGAGGTCCCCACACAGCGCTGGTAACCTTGTGGTCGCTGCAAGGTATCGACAGGTAGGGTTGGTTGTCCTCTGCAGAAAGGGAGAGTCATTAAAATACTGAGAGCGCCCACGTTCCTGCTGGTCAATATGCTCTCAAAAAGGTAAGAACAGTTTGGTTTGGTTTTGGGTGAGGAACAGAATGTCATCAGGTTCCTGTGCCGATGATTTCCTATTCATTTAGGCCAATGACAAACGAGCAGCCGATCAGACCACCATCCAAGCAGAGAGGTCAGTCGGTGGACAGAAAATATGATGGTTACACTAGTTTGCTATAGCAAGATCAGGCACTGACATCCACACAATTTAATTGCGAGCATTAAATAAAATTGTAAGTTTCTCTCGTTTCACAATGTCCCACATTTAAATGTTTATTAATTTTTGCAGTCTACAAAATTGTTTGCCTATCACATCACAAGCCTAAAAACGAGACATTTGTGCCACTGATATAGGTAGTAATGTGTTTTACTATAATAAGGCATCACAGGATGTTATCCAATGCATTCAAGACAGATATTACAATTTTGAGCTGAATTTTGATGGGATGTTTCTTTGCTCTTTTCACCAACTTCCTCTAAATTGAACCAAAGTTGCAGGTAGACATATAAAGTCTGCATTGTGAGGTATTTACCAATCTGCTGTGGATCCCTCAGGTCAAAGAAGTTCATGAAACACTGGTAACCCATTTGTTTGTCTGTGGAGAACATGATGATGTTGCCACTGAAGTCGAAGCCACACGATCTGACAGCTGAGTTTGTGTGGAGCAGAGCCAGTTGTTTACCTGTACAGCACAGGGAGACGGAAGAACAGGTCTTAGGATCAGGTCAGCAGGATTAACCTTGTCAGCAATGTGTCAGCTAGAAAATGTTTTAAGTTGATGTTTGATATTGAAAACATTGTGAAACACAATTAACATAAAACATCACATTTAAGGTGAGGCTTGTTTTTACTCACCAGTCTCACAGTCCCAAAGTCGACAGCTGTTGTCAGCTGATCCTGTCAATACATTTTTAGTATCCCCTGAAAGAATGGTAGTTAAGGAGATAAATATGCTTTACATTAGCCATAAGGGAGACAGGTAAGAGAGTACTTGGTGTGTCATCTGGAAGGAAAGTAGGTAAGAAGACTTGGTGGTGGAATGAGGAGGTACAGGAGTGTATACAGAGAAAGAGGTTAGCTAAGAAGAAGTGGGACACTGAGCGGACTGAGGAGAGTAGACAGAAGTACAGGGAGATGCAGCGTAAGGTGAAGGTAGAGGTAGCAAAGGCCAAACAAGGGGCTTATGATGACTTGTATGCTAGGGTAGACAGTAAGGAGGGAGAGACTGATCTATACAGGTTGGCAAGACAGAGAGACAGAGATGGGAAGGACGTGCAGCATGTTAGGGTGATTAAGGATAGGGATGGAAGTCTATTGACAGGTGCCAGTAATGTGATGGAAAGATGGCAAGAGTATGGGAAAGTTATGGGAAAGAGTAGTTGAAGCTAGACTAAGGGCAGAAGTGAGCATTTGTGAGCAGCAGTATGGTTTCATGCCAAAAAAAAGTACTACAAGAGTACTACAGATGCAGTATTTGCTTTGAGGATGTTTATAGAGAAGTACAGAGAAGGTCAGAGGGAGCTGCATTGTGTTTTTGTAGATCTGGAGAAAGCTTATGACAGGGTGCCCAGAGAGGAACTGTGGTTTTGCATGAGGAACTCTGGGGTGGCAGAGAAGTATGTTAGAACGGTGCAGGACATGTATGAGGACTGTAAGACAGTGGTGAGGTGAGCTGTAGGTGTGACAGAGGAGTTCAAGGTGGAGGTGGGACTGCATCAGGGATCAGCTCTGAGCCCCTTCTTGTTTGCTATGGCGATGGACAGGCTGACAGACGAGGTTAGACAGGAATCTCCATGGACTATGATGTTTGCAGATGACATTGTGATCTGCAGTGAGAGCAGGGAAGAGGTGGAGGAGAAGCTAGAGAGGTGGAGGTTTGTCCTGGAAAGGAGAGGAATGAAGGTTAGCCGCAGTAAGACAGAGTACATGTGTGTGAATGAGAGGGACCCAAGTGGAAGAGTGAGGTTACAGGGAGAAGAGATCAAGAAGGTGGAGGATTTTAAGTACTTAGGGTCAACAGTCCAGAGCAATGGAGAGTGTGGAAAAGAGGTGAAGAAACATGTACAGGCAGGATGGTATGGGTGGAGAAAAAGTGTCAGGGTTGATAGAAGAGTTTCAGCTAAAATGAAAGGAAAGGTGTACAAAACTGTGGTGAGACCAGTGATGTTGTTTGGCCTAGAGACAGTGTCACTGAGGAAAAGACAGGAGACAGAGCTGGAGGTAGCAGAGATGAAGATGCTGTGGTTCTCTCTGGGAGTGACCAGGAAGGAGAGGATCAGGAATGAGTACATCAGAGGGACAGCACATGTTAGAGGTTTTGGAGATAAAGTCAGAGAGGCTAGACTGAGATGGTTTGGACATGTCCAGAGGAGAGATAGTGAATATATTGGTAGAAGGATGCTGAGTTTTGAGCTGCCAGGCAGGAGGCCTAGAGGAAGATGAAAAAGGAGGTTTATGGATGTAGCGAAAGAGGAGATGAAGGTAGTTGGTACAAGAGAAGAGGATGCAGAAGACAGGGTTAGATGGAGGCAACTAATTCGCTGTGGCGACCCCTGAAGGGAAAAGCCAAAAGAAAAAGAAGCCATTAGCGATCACGGCTCTATACACTGCTACCACAAGAATATAAGGACAATAACAGATTTCAACATGAGCTGGAGTACTCCTTGAAAAAGGATACAGTCACAGTCAACACACCACACAGCTCCTGTGTGTCCATTGTAGGTACCAAGCCTCTCTCCATTGACAGAGTACCACACATTAGCTACCTACAATGAAAGACAACGAAAAATAAATGAGTTCCAAACACAGAAACCACTGCGTGTAGTCGTAACACGATAACCACACTATTGTATTCACTACAGTCATCTCACCGTGTCTTTAGCTACAGAGAAGAGCAGATCACCTTCTCTGTTGTACTTGATTTGAGTGATGGACCTCTCATGGCCCTGGAGCAGAATGGGTTTCTAAAGAGAGGAATGTTCATCAACATCTGGAAAGTGTTACCAATAGACAAGAGTAGACTAGCGGCCGACAACTCGTTTGTTTGGACAGGCCGCTCACTGTGACGAATGTAATATATATATATTGAAAAGTATTGGGGCAGCAATCTGTCACGACAAACCAGCTATTAACGTTAGGATCAATTATTTACCTTTTCATGCAAGTACAAATATCGTTTAAGCAGATTTCCGAGGCCGGCCAGTCATTTTGCATCACACGCACGCTACAGCTAACCGTTGATGGTTAAAGTTAGCTACATATGCTGCCTAGAAATAACGCTAAAAGTCCCAGTAAGGAATGAACATTATTGTGGCTAAAATATAGTTCATAACTACTAGCTTTTAGGGAATGTACTCACCATTTTGTTCAGCTACGTACTGCGACTAGAACAGATTTATTTACTACGTCTTCTGCTCAGAAAAAAATGGATACGCGTGTTCCAGGCGCAGAAGCCGCGGCGGAAGAGGAAGATGACGTACTTCCGGCCTGGTGAGCCGTCGTATTACCTTTGCGCGCCATCCAGCGGTCATACTCGATTTAAGGACATAGATAGATAGATATATACTTTAATGATCCCAATGGAAATTCAGGGTGTTCAAGTACGTTCCCTCTGCATGATCGTTACGTTTTCTTGTCAATAATTATATAATTTTCACTGTGCGAAACATCAGTGAATTGCTCCTAAAGCGCATAAAGAATGTCTAGAATAACCCAGCTATGAAGGTCAAAGACAAAAAAAAAAAATTAAACTGCTTGGGTAAAAATATTACCTCCTTGGTGGGGTTAAAATCGTTTGTAAAGACTTAAAAACATAAACCAATTCAATTGCTTAATATGTACTTTAGTTTAATGTATACAAATCTAACAAGCCCTAGCAGAGAGAACAAACTAAAGTAAATGATGCAGTGGGTTCATACTCATCAAAACATGGCTTTTGCACCTTTAGTCCTTCCTTTATTAAGTAACACAATCAAACAATTCTAATACACATTGTAACATCTTTAATTCAACAAAAAAAATATACAGGGCCAGATAAAAGTACTGCAAAACGCAAAAAAAGGAAACATCTTTGGTTCCTTCTCATGATCAGTGAACCTTCTCATCCACCACCGGACTAGAGATACAAAGAATCTGTCCTGTCAGAAAATGGATCATTAAGATTTGTCCTTCCTGTTTGACTTGAAAACGATGGGGTCCATATGTTCACACATTGTTACCAATGCTACATTTCAAGCAGTTTAAAAAAAATGTCTCAGGAAAAATCATGTGAATTAATCTATAATTCAGTTCAAGAATATTTTTTAAATAATTTTCCCTCCTTTTTTCCACTTGGCTCAGTCACTGCACTTTTTAACATGCATCAAGTAGACCCAAAAAAAACCAAAAAAACAAATTTCAAAAGTCAAAAGACACTTGTGAAGCTACTAAGGGGTTTGGAAATGAGGGGGGAAAAGTGTTGTGAGATTTGTTTATACAATAGCTCCATGGAGGACAATGGATAAAATTAATATACATTCTCAGCTAAGTGCTGGTCAGTCCAGACAGGACAGAAAAAAAACAAAACAAGAGTCAAGCGTTGCATAGAGGTATTTTAACATTCTGTAGTTAAAACCTGATTAGAAGCTACTGCAATCATCAGGGCTGGGAGGAGACAATCATAGCTGCTTAACTTGTGCACACGCACGCGCGCGTGCGCGCACACACACACACACACACACACACACACTTAGCGCAAGTGAATTCTGAAAGGTCATGAAACCTTGGTCGTGAAAGTACCACTTATATATTTATGTTCTAAACAAATTATTGTACTGATTTAATCTTATGGTGGATCTTTAAGACACAAAATATCAGCTATTATGCTTCACACAATAGATGTCAAACTCAAACAGTGCACAAATGAAGAGTGATTCAATTATGATCAAAAAAGACTTGGTCTACAAAGAAAGAAACAAAAAGTACGACAGAAGTAATTGTTTAAATACTCTGAAAAATGAGCCACGTAAAAAAATAAGTTTGAATTATTTTGTAGAATTTTCATGTTATTAAGAGGTGGATTAGTGAAAGAAATTATGTTGTACATTTATGTTAAGACTTCACCTTGGATAAAACTTTTCCCTTCGGATTGAACCCCCTATGACTACACTAACATGAATGAAACAGATAACATGACGACACACTGCCTCTGATGACTCCTCTTTCCATGTTTCCCTTGTGTCGTCCCCAGCGGCTCTGCATTTTATTGGGGACCATGCCAACACACCAAAAACCTTTCCCTTCTTTGTGACACTGAGCTGACTCCTGTGGTTATTACACAGATCAATAAATCAATTGTGCCAAGATGACTGTGGGGCAGTTAAGTCATCGCAAACCACTAAGTCAATTCCAACCCTAATAAGGTTATTAGAAGAAACCGCGTTATGGTTTGCATGTCTTCGTGCTCAGAGCAAGCTGGGAGGACACACTAACTCTGTTGTCTGATCTGCTTCTAGGACCGGTGTCTAAGATGAGTTTAATCCAGCTGAGGAGAAGTGGTTTGCAGGCTGGTGGTTTTAAGTTGGAGGGCTTGAAGCCACAGGGGAAAGTGAGGACAGTGAAGGTTGCTTCATTCCTGTGCAGTGATTGGCTGCGCTGTTGCCCCCTCTAACAGGGGGTCTGCATCCAGTTCTGGGTCGCAGCGGCAAGACTGGGAGCAGGAAGTGCTGTCTGAGACGTGCTGGCTACAGGACTCCAGCAAAGAGTCTGTAGGAGGTGGGGAGGGGGAGTCAGTCCCTGGGTCTGAGGTGGGGGCTCCGGCTTTGTCAGCGTTTGTTCCATTGAGGTTCTGAACCTTCTTGTTGAGCTCATTGCGTTCAACTTTTAGTGCCCGCCGCAGCTTCTCTAGCCGCTGGACTTTACCCTGAAGTGCCTCAAACTCGTGGTCCCGCGTAGACTTCTGCAAATAACAACAAACAAAAATATTCATGAAAATGTCACTCAAGCTTGTGTGTTCGGTTTACATCTCATGTTCAAAGCAATTACTCTCATTATATCATATCATACTCTGTACTGGAGTTATTTGAAGCAGTTATTTGACATTAAAAAAAAAGACTGTACCTCTTCTGCCATCTCCAGAAGAGCCTTGTTGCTGCTCTCCCACCTAGACCGATACATTGCAGTCTCCTTCTCCAACTTTTTGATCTTCTTAGTCATCTGTAACACAAAGGACACAACAATGTCACGTCCAGAAGGTGAACTCAGCTCCACCTTTCTTCATCTTAGAGCCTCACAATCGTCCCACCTTCTCCATCTCCTGTTTGAATGTGGTGAACACCTCGTTGCTCTTTGACAACGTGGTCTGAAATTCTTCGAACTTCTCTGTGTAAAGTGACAGCTATAAAAAAACAACAAAAAAGATTTTATTATAAAAAAGGCATTTAACGCAAACTACTTCCAATTCCTATTGAGCAATAAATGGTGAGGAGAAAAGGCTGCTGGGAAACCTGCTGCTTGAGGTGAACTTCCTGCTGCTTCATCAGCTCACACATTCTTTGAGACTCCACTGCTTCTTTCAGCAACTGGAAACGAAAGAAATAATTGTAACATGTCAATAGAACAAAAGCACTGAACACAATGGTCGTACTTTGTAAATGTTTGAGTGCCTGTTTTGTGTATGATTACAAATTCTTTCTCTCTCTCGTGACGCTCCTCCGACTCCTTCAATAGCTCCTGAGCCTGATGTAGCTTGGCATCCACCAACTGTTGCTGCAGGTCTTTGTGCTTTACCACTTTGTCTATGTGCTGGATTACAAAGTTAAAGAAAAAAAAAAAACAATTAGACATCCTGTAAAAATTTAGTCTAATGACTTGCTAATGGGTTATAAGACACTCAGCAGACATACTGCACTTAAACACAAAGCTGCGAAGACAACAGCCCCACACCTCTTCTCGTAGTTTGTACTGTTCATAGAGCTTCTTCAGTTTTTCAGCCAGTTCTGTGTTCTCTTGTCGAAGGCTGGCGTTCCGCTGGTTGTGTTGCTCCATCTGAACCTGGATGTCGTTCAGTGTCACTTGGAAATGGGAGGTCACTTCCTTCCTTTTCTCCTCCTCCAGACGGGTTCTTTGTATCCCTTCCTCCTGTGGTGGGTGAGAAGAGGAACTTGGTGTTAAATGTGGTACGGTAGCTCCACTCAGTAACACAACCTTATTAAGACATGTATGGAAGCATTATTGCAAAAATCTTTGCATTCTACAAGAAGGGAAAACATTAGACATCTGAGCACTCAAAGACATTCAAATAGAATGCTGAAGTCAGATCTCAAGGAAGCTATGCTTTCAAGATACCCTTTATCAGTAAAGGCATTTACATTACTACAGTGCTGTCTGATTTATACCTTCAGGGTGCGGTTGTGTCTCTGCAGCTCTCTGCAGAGACTCTCCAGCTTGCTCCGAGCCAGGATGGCCTTGCTGTGCTCATTCCTCAGGTTGTCTTTCTCTTGAACCAGCTGGTTCTGCTTTTTCTGCAGTGCTCGCATTTCTTTCTGGGTGTCACGGTGCTCTTCCAGCTGTCAAGCACACAAATACTTTGGGGTGATCCAGAGTCTACCTAAAATTAACTAAATGCACATCTGAGTAAACGGTTTTGTCTTGGAAACACAGTCAATATAAAAACTGCGTGTTTGCAAGCTAAACGAAAACAATATCCCTGAAAACAACATGAAAAACTAACTTGTACTCAAACATGTTAATAATAATGTGTGAAATGAAATGCTTCGAGCATCATCACTGGCCATTGTTTCATTTTCATCCAATCCCTAAGCTGTTAACAGATGTGCTAATTTTCTTTTTTAGAAAATACGTTTTGAAACTGAGCTGACATGAGATAATTCACAGAATTCATCAATTTGATTTAAAAATCGTCTGAAATCCACTCATCGATGGAAAAGTGACAACTGTGATTCAAAATCATGACTGATATACAATCTGTAATTTTTTTTTACAGTTCCAGAGGATACCTTGAAATAAAATAGATCCCCTTGTGTAGCAAACACTCACTAGTTCAGCATACTTCTTACAGAGGCCTGCAAGCTTTTCCTCTGGGGTGCTCAATGTGTTCAGAGTCTGCATCAGAACAGTGATCTCTTTTCCTACATAAACAAGGTGACAAAAATGGGACAGAATTACAGAACCTGTTAGAAAACACAATCCAACTAAAATTAGACACATTTTCAGCAAATTTGACACAACTATGTGAAAGATATAAAAATAGTCACGTGAGAAAAAATTAATCTATAAAAGATATAAATAAATAAAAACACACATACTGCGCCTTGAACTAGAGGTAATGTACACAGTTCTTTCTGAGTTTGCAGCCTTTTCAGCAAAAAAAGCATAAGAAGCCTATACAGCTATTCTAACATGTGGAAAATGAATCCTTACCCAGACCCTTGACTTTCTTCTTCTCCTGCTTCTTTCTCTGCTCTTTCTCCTTGCTGTTTGCTCTGTTGCCTTTACCTTTCTCTGGTTTGTCATCCTCTCTGGTCAAGTCATTGCGCTCTGGGCTGTGTGACTGACCATTGGGCAGGGTGCTGGCATCATCTGAAATGCTTTCCCAGCAGTAAATGCTGAGGATGTCCTCCAACTGCCGGCTCAGCTCCTCAGCCATGTCACACTGAGACCGAGCTGCCTCGGCAACTAGATTAGAGAAGGAAATTCTTTAAGACTTTTTAGGCTAGAGAGAAATACAGAAACTTAACAATATAGACTATAAAATAAAACATGGGATTTTAGAGAGCTACTTCCAACACATTTTACATTTCTGGATTAAAGTGAAAATTTTGTGACCCCCCCCCCCCAAAAGTTTTTTTTTTTATAAAACATTAACGGCTGTAAATATAAAAATCTCACTCAAGCTAACAAGACATGGACTTCTGTTGATTTCTTTTCAAAAATAATTTCATTATCGGTAGTAACCACCAGCTTTCTGAAAAGCCCAACCTGGTCTGGCTAGTTCCATGACATTAAAATAATAAGTGACTAATGAAACTACCTGGGGAGTTAAAACAATACCAGTATCAAACATTGACAAAATATTACAATAATGCTTGAAAAATATAAGCAATATATAAAGGTATGTTAAATGATACACTACATGTGTAAATGAGTTTGCCTAGAAGCACATTAACGTCTGGGTTAGTGTACTTTCAGAATTTATCAACCAATATGACAGGCAGCCATAAAACTAGCACCATACTGCTCTATGTAACAGAGTGCTACCATCAACATAATATTTATGCATAACATATTTAATAATGTACCTTCATTTACTGCCTCATCGCTTTGTGGAGGTGTGTCTGTTTGTGGCGTCTGTGGTTCCGACTCTTTGGTGCTGTTGCTGTCTGAGCTGTCTTTTGCAGCAGTGGGTGAGTCAATCCCTCCTGCTGTGGGTGTTGCACCCCCATCGCCCTGGGTGACCGAGTCTTCCATGTCTTGGTTTTTCATTGCTGGTATCTGACACAAGTTGGAGAAATTGCAATACTGTGTTTGATCAATACAGCAGTGGCGTCATTTTAAAAAACCTTCCACTAAAGTTCATGTAACTGCATGAAACACAAATTGGCTCACTAAAAACACACACACAAAAAAACCTAGGCCAACTCAGGGATTAATAGCCCAATTAGACTCTTCACTTCATAACCCCCAAAGGGGAAATTCTTTTTTAAATCAAATTATTACACGTACATAGGCTGGAACACACACACACACACACACACACACACACACACACACACGATGGAGCAAGATAATAATAATAATGGATTAGATTTGTATAGTGCTTTTCTACACATCCTACACACCACCATCCTATGCTGTTTGGCTAAACTCTCTCCTACCACTACTTTGCAGTCACTGATCTCCTTCAGGTTACACCATTTACACAAGATGTAATCTACCAGTGTGCTCCTACCTCCACTCGTATAGGTCACCCTATGTTCCTGCCTTTTCTGGAAGAAAGTATTCACTATAGCCATTTCCATCCTTTTTGCAAAGTCAACCACCATCTGTCCTTCCTCTCCTGGATACCAAACCTGCCCATCACCTCCTCATCACCTCTGTTTCCTGCACCAACATGTCCATTGAAGTCTGCACCAGTGACAACTCTCTCACTTCTAGGCATGCTCTGCATCACTTCATCAAAGTCCAACCAGAATTTCTCCTTCTCCTCCAGCTCACATCCTACCTGTGGAGAATACCCACTAACAACATTGAACATCACACCTTTGATTTCTAGCTTCAGACTCATCACTCTAACTGACATTCTTTTTACCTCCAGGACGTTCCTAACAAACTCCTCCTTCAAGACAACGCCTACTCAATTTCTCTTCCTATCTACACCATGATAGAACAACTTGAACCCGCTTTCCACCTGGTCTCCTGGACACACAGTATGTCTACCTTCCTCCTCTGCATCATGTCAACCAACTCTCTACCTTTTCCTGTCATAGTTCCAACATTCAACGTCCCTACTCTCAGTCCTATACTCTTGGCATTCCTCTTCCCTCTCTTCCTACGGACACACTTTCCTCCTCTCCTTCGACCAACAGTAATCCAATTTCCACTGGCACCTTGAAGGTGAACAGCACCGATGGCAGTCGTTGTTAACCCGGGGCTTGACTGATCCAGTATGGAAATCATAGATTTGATTTGCCTGTTTGATTTGGCAAAAGTTTTACGTCGGATGCCCTTCCTGACACAACCCTCTGTATGTGTGTCGTATTGTGCCGGCTTGGGACCGACACAATACGACAGTGGCTTGTGCCCTCTTGCGGCTACATTCAAAATCGCTTTACAGTGGAGCCACTATTTATTCACTCGTGTCTGTGTGTTACGAGATTATCTGTTATCTTCATCGATATAATTACGATCAAATGTTAACTAAGGACTGTAGGACTATTGGGACTGTATATTAGAACAACTCGTATATGTTATATGAATAGCTTTTAACAAGAGATGTTTGACTTTAACTTCGTGTATTTGATCATATGTATGAAAACTACAAAGTTCGGTGGGTTTCTTGGTGTTTTTTTATTGCAAAAAACACCAAGACTACTCCTGTGTAAATACGCCAACTGTAAGCTTTTAGCTCAGTGTGCAGAACTACAAATCTCATAGTAAATTAAATCGATGTTTTAAGTGCGCCATGTCCCCAGTAGATGCCGTTTCGCCACTTAGAATCAGGCTTCACACATATATAGTAGGCTAGCGGATGCTAACATTTGCTAGCTGCCAGATGAAGCAAATCAGCTCGCAAGACTATCAGTAAACCAGTGTCAGTCATGTATAACAGAAACAAACATCGATTGACAAAGGATGACTACATAGGTTCATCTTTTTAAATTGCATCCCACTTTCTCAGAAAAAAAGGGAATTGTTTACCTTCAGGCTTAAGGGGGAAATCGTTATTACGGACGTGAAGTGCTGTTTTTTGGTATCACCGTGAGCCAGAAAAAACGACTTCCGGTTATAACTTTGGATTCTTCTTCGTTGTGTCCCTGAGGCTGGCACCACATCTTCTCGCATTGTCGCCACCTATCGGTTAAACTACCACTCTAAAAATCAACTGTGATGATTGAGTTTATTTACCTATCGAAAGAATAAACTAAATTACAAATAGATGTACCTATTTTTAAATGTATGTATAAACGTCAAAGTGGTTAAAAATCTAAACATCCACTGTTTAAAAAAAACAAAACCAATTAATTTAATGAACTACTTTCAAATTCAGTACAACGGTACAGCACTTTAAATAAGTATTTTCCCCCTGCCTGATCTCTTTTTTGCATATTTTTCAGGCTTAAGTATGTCAGGTAAGCAAAAAAAATTTAATGTCAGACCCGAGTAAATTCCTGAGTCCTTTCCCACAGCACTATACATTTAGTGACAATAGATCTGGTCCACCTGAGTTGACATCTGCAGGCTGACATTAAAACATTGCAGTGCAACACAGTGGAAAAGAATCGCTAATGATTTAATAAGACTCATTGTAAAACAGGGGGGAAAAAATTAAACTAATATTAATATTAAACTTCTGCAAGAAGAATCCCATACATCTCTGACAATAGATCTTTAACTTACGAAAAGCTTTTCAGACTAGTATGCCATTTTAGACAATAAATATGTCTTGATGTGTCTGGAAATGTCATTTTCATGGAGAAGATTCCCATCTTGACATAAACAGATATTTACTTAGGTTGTATAAAGAAATGAAAGAAATATTTGCGTTAAAGGGTTGCAACATAACTTTATTTGTTTTGTACAGGATTTCCACAGAACAGATTTAAATTCAATATATTTTCTTTACATTTTTATATTGTTGCGGTTACCTGTATGTTTTTTTTTCATGTACATGTTTGTGTGTCCTGTTCAGTTGAAGTGTATTTGTTTCTCGTCACTCATTCATACCATCGGTCAAGTCAAGTCAAGTCACAGTTTAAGATGGGTAATTTTGAGAAAATGGAAAACTATAAAAAAAGAATAGAGAAAATAAATACATGTAAAAGAAATGGGAGGACCAGGGCAGAGAATATATCAGGACTGGTCAGTGATGGCATATGACAAGTATTTTACAAACATGTAGCATTGTAAACAATTGCAGCGAAGACAAAAATTACTGACCAAGCCAAGCATGGCATTAGACTTTGATGTAGACAAACAGCTTGTAGGACGGAAGACGAGTAAGATTTGAGATGCTGAGTGATGTCTTTTCATTCCCCTATAGATTAGGTTCCTGATCATGCAGCCGGACTAGAACAAAATTTTAAACAATTATCCAAAAATATACCCCAAAATATCCTGATCAGGAAAAAGATCAAGAAAAGCTGAAAAGGCTTGTAGTCTCACCTCCTATTTTATTCTTTTTTTTCCCCGGTGATGTGTTCTAAAGAGGCTTTTTCTCCACTTCTCAGAAGTGATTAGAATTGCATCTGAATCCCTGTCAATGTATCAGAACATACATATAGTAACTTAAAATATTTTTAATGTAAATCACTGCACAATTTCTGAATCCCAGACTTAATCTTAGAAAAATGTCAAGTAGTAGCCTCTTAGCTGCAGCCAGCGGAAGAAGTGTCACCCATGAGAGCAGTTTATAGGTGGATCTTTGCCTCCGGGGCGCCTGATTCTGGACAATATTTATTGCAGTCTTTTGGATTATTTTGCAGATTCTCTGACTCCTGGAAAAGTACTTGAACATGAGGAAAAAATAAAACTGAGAAGACAGACTGGGCTGTTGCAGCTTCTAATGAAAGGAAGCAAGTTTTAAATGGCCCACAGCAACCTTCCTGTCACCTTGACTTCATCAACACAAGCCAATTATACCAACTATCGAAGCATCCAGTAAAGAATTTCCACCAGCCTTCAGGATGACAAAACTTTGGTAAAATATGACGTTAAGGTAAGTACCTGCATTTGTCTGCTATGATCGTCACATCCTTAATTTCAATTATATGCCACATTTAAATACTTCCACATTTCTATCAGTGCAGAGCTGCTTTTTGCAGAGGGGCTGGCTACAGGCTGCGGCCTCAAGACCACGCTAAATATTCCTCGATACAGAATCTGCCATGTGAAACCACTTCATTGATTGCAATATTTTGCAGCTCAGTCACGCAAAGTGAAAATCATCAAAAGACTGCAACAGTGGGGACCATCACAACAATAGACAACAGGTAGCTAGAACGACCAGTTTTATGCAATTATTCAAGTACACCCCTCCCCCCCGAACTTAATTCCCAATTTAGGTGCCCTCAGTAAAGAATGCCACTTTTCCAAAGAAATAATGGCAAATAATGTAACTTTAAAGATAAGGAAAATAGAGCAGCAATGTTCTGCACAAAATGTGTGCACATTCAAGTAAATAAAAGTTATAAAGAAAAATAATCTGTAAGTCAAAGACAGACACATAAGAACCTCCAGTCTTTGTTGGTCGGATTGGCACTTTTGTGAATAGGAGTGCATTTTCATCTTTCAGAAATATAAAATTTTCTTCCTGATTGATGCTCCGATTCTGATTTTAAACATTGCAATTCTGGCATTATTTGTAGGCCAAGCACAGAATAGGACATTAAATCAAAGACCACGTCTCTACAAAGCTGTCACGTAGAAATATGTTTTTGATTTAATTATTCATGGTTTTGATTCTTTTTGTCTTCTGGGAGCTTGCATGTTCCATGGATAACGTCTCAGACTCAAGAAAAAAATCACAAATGTGTTAACAGGTCAAACCAAGTAATGTTTTTTTGCACTGGAAAATTAAGTTAAAGGTTCATGTAAAACTGTAATACTGAAACAACCACGTGGGAGATTCAAACTCAACTCAAATGGAAGTTATATTATATAAAAAGAAGAAAAATTGCACTGAAAGTCTATTTCCAAATGAACAATCCATTCTGTGGAATGATTGAACATATTTTAGTTGAGAGCAACATGATTCTGCTAAAAGCTCCATTAATTCTTTGTTAAACCTGTTAGTTATCCACAGAACACGCCTCCCAGACTCGATGGGGACACAGTCATAGAGTCAATAAATCTCTCCCTCACACAGTGCCCGTCAGTCAAACATCACACAACCATCATTGTGCTCCATCCTCTAAGCCTAAACCCTAATCAGAGACCTGCTTCTTTCACAAGTAGATCTGACCGGATGTCAGAGTTTACAGAGCAATTTTTGAACCACCAGAAGTCCTGTAGCTAGAAACAACAAAAAAGTTTCCATAAGACCAATGTGTGCTTCAGTATCACAAAAATACCTTGTCATTGTCTAAAATAAAACAATCATAATTAAATCTTAATCAAGAGAAATAAGCCACGGAAAAATGCTCTAAAACAAAAACCTAAAGAAAAACAGCCAAAAATTTTTTTTACACTCGAAAAAAGCTGAACTCCAAAATAAAACAAAATAATTTTTTCTCATTCCAAACATTATGGAAACCATTTAACTTGCTTCTAGCCACTCATCTGTGTGAGGTGTGTGTACAGTGTATGCTGGTGTTGTATGCTAGTGTGCATTAAGTGTGCGCAAATATATGGATATATAATGCAAATACATAAAAATTCAAATAGATATTCTTACTTGAATTTTTTTGTTGCAGTTAGGCATGTCACTTGTTTGAGTTATATCCCTAGCCAAACTCTGGTTATTAAGAGATGAAGAAACGGCATAGACTTTCATAGCCAAGCAAAGGATAGGCTATTTACATCAATACTTTACAAACCACAAAGGACCCATGCAAAATCATTAACGGTGGTCATTTCCATTCCTCAAAAATATAGTGATATAGAATGCCAAAGGTTATATATCGACTCTACCACTATACAAACACCACTACGTTAACATCACCACACCAGTTAGTTGTGGCCCACTTCCTGACTTTTTTAAAATTACCTCTGAGCAGCATAGAGCAAAGTGTTAACTCACACTGCTCTCCATTTCTGTTTGGCCAGGGATACTCAGTGACTGTAGGCAGAGTAATAGAACTCCATGCAAAATCCCTACCACTTCTGTCTGGGGAGGGAGGGGGGAGGGGAGGCAACAAAGACAAGCTAACCAGCAGCAAACTACTTAGACCATGACACGCCTTCACCTGGAGTGGTATTTCACCCTACGTTTAAACACTTTGACTCTAAATCAATACAAAAATAAGTTTGCTGCCGTTCCTTGAGCTCCCCCTCCCCCCACCTCCAGAGTTGCCCATTTAAGTTAGATCACTTCATAATTTAAATGAATTTTATTAATAACACAGCACACATTGAATATCAGATGTCTAACTATACCACCCTCAAAAGCTGTTTTTTTTCCTAGCTCTTTAATCATAATTACTAAAAACCCAATTCATTTTCCAACGTCATCTTCTGTCTTCCTTACAGTCAGATAGTTTTCTAACTGCTCTTTTTTTTTATTTTATTTTTTATATTGTCCACCCAACCCCCCTCCCCCCCTTGTATTTTGTTGCACTTAACAATGTTAATAGATTGAAAAAAGGAGCAGAAAAATGTCACGCTCCACAGCTTGGGCATCAGACTCAAGACAATGAGAAGCTCTTGCTTTTGGGCAGACCTGAGCCTTCTCCTGCTGAGATAGAATTTTTTTTCCCCTATCAGCACACCAGTCAGAAACCAATAAAGAAAAAACAACCCCCCAAAAAACATGATAAGCACTAAAAAAGGAGTAGATAAATAAGGGTTGGGGAAAACCATGAAACAAAATACGGATCATGTTCCAAGCTATTTTCTTTGAATTGCACTAAGTCAAACTGACATCAAGAACTAGGCATGATTCACCTCAAGGAGCCCAGTTTCTGGGCTTTGAATGGGGATGAGTGGGTAATCCTGAAAATAGGAAATGTCCCATAGGGAAAGAAAAAAAAGTTATAAAAAAGATATCAACCAATAAGTCATTGTTGCTGCCAATAGGAGGATCTAAGAACTATCGAATGGCAGACTCTATCTGTGTTTGCCTTTTACAGTAAGTCAGACTCACTTTGGGCTGTGAAGTGAGCATTTCCTCTTAAGAAGAAAAAGACGTGTCATAGAGTTTGTGTTGTCTGCTCCTCTCTGGGTAACGCATAACTCTGCCCTAAAAGAAGTCAGTTTGCATTTTCAGGTTGTAGAACAAGACAGTTTTATCATTCCTCCAAAGGGTGGGTGTTTGTGGTATTGGTACAAATGGTGGTGGTGGTGGAGGAAGAAGCGGCAAATCAGGTAAGAGGGCATTATGGTATGATTCCGGCATCTAGGGGCCCCTCCATAAGATGTAGAGGTATGAAGAGAGGGTATTGTGTATTTCTGAGAGGGATGTTGACTTATAGCTGGAAGCCCTCCATTGGGGCCTCCTGCTGGGGGAAAAGGAACTGCTGGTTGGCCTGGTCCACCTGAGGCGCTAGACTGTTGTCCTCATCTTCCACCCCAAAGTAGTGCTCGATTAGGTCAAAGGCCTTTTGGTAAATATCCTGGTTATCATGGCTCTGGAGGAACTCTATCTTGTCAAGACCTGGAAAAACAAGCAATGAAGGGATTGTTGCTTCACCAGAAATCAAACTGAACAACTAATAAACAAGAAGACATGATGTTTGTTTCTAATGTGCACAGACCCCTTTCCTGTACTACCCCAGAAATCGTACAAAGCCCAACAATTTCTCTCTGCTACACTACCATAGGCTTCTTCAATGAGGCTGCAGTAAGGATTAACGCCACTTCCATTGTTCTCCTGCTTGGCTTCCTGCTCTCCCAGCCTCAGGATGTTTTCCAGCCCATTTAGAGCAACCTGAACGATCTTCGAGTCCATCACCGTCAGCAGATCACAGAGGGGCTTAATGCAGCCGAGGTTTACTAGATATCTGTTGGGAAAAAGGCATGCAAGTCTTCAGATTTGAGTCTTCATATGCTCTCTATAATATACAGATATATTTATTTTGTTTAACTTCGGTAATTTTACAGTATTTTTGGATGGCAAAGATAAAAAGAACCAATGCAGTCAGAAACAGCAACATCCCGCGACAACCCTGAATTCAAAATTTTACCCTGAACTACTAGCATAGGTCAAGATCAAAGCTAGTGCTCTGACCTACTGACATTGATCAAAGCACTAGCTTTGATCTACAGTCTTACGCTGGCCATCTCCCTCGTCTTTCTATCTTATCCAGTTTCTGAGTGTACAAAAGTTAAAATTTGACCATGACCTAGTTTTCTCAAGGCCATCATCTCAATTTCATCCTCTTTGCTGCCTGAGTAATGTGCTTTTTGTTTCATCTATCTGCAACGGCTGCAAAGATATTTGGTTGACTAACGGATGGACGGACACACAAACGCTGAAAATTACAACACATCACTTTGAAGTGGGATGTAAAAAGTCTTTAAAGAATGAATCCTTTAAGCCTTTAAGTCCATAGAGTTTAACTGAAGAGATATGGATCCAGGCCTGTTCAGATAAATGTTCTAGCTAATGCAGTATAACGGGGTTTATTTACTTATTATTCTCACCTGATCTGCTCTGGTGTTCCTCCGGAGGTGGCATTAGTGATGGCCCAGGCCGCTTCTTTCCTGGTTCTGAACTCTGCTTTTTGCAGAATGTCAATCAGCACTGGGAAGATGTTGGCATCAATTACTGTCTGTGGAGGAGGATGAGATATGAGAACAAGAACCGGGTCTCAAAAAGCAAATTCACTAAAACACAACCCTTTACCCAGCAGACATGGCTACACCATAACCTGCTACATATGTGAGGACAAAGGAAACTTGACAAGCCCCACCTGGCATTGACAGAAAAATACCAGTTGTTTCAAAGTATCAGAATGGATTCTATATTGGTGCCATTCCATTTCCTCCCACGCCACCACTTTTGTTCACTTTTCATGAGCAACCATGGTATTCTGTAGATTCTCCCCATTTTATCAGGAGCTTTGTGTGCAGGCATCACCTGTATTTGTGCTCGGTTTCCTGCTGTGATGTTTGAGATGGTCCAGCATGCCTCTTTGCGAATGGACTCCTTAGCACTGCTGAGAAGGTGCAGCAGACAAGGCAGGGCTGAACAGTTCAATACCACCTAAAAGTAGAGACAAGAGTGGGCACAAAACTTGAGACTATTAACTAAAAAAAAAAAGTTATTAAGTTACTAAACATGATTGCCTTATTCATATGCTGTGGTATTTTTTTCTATTATGCTATTGTTTTATCACATTATGGACCTGACAGAAAAAGTCATATGAAATTAATATTAGATTCATATGCTTTCACCTGTGTTTGGATATCATCTCCAGTGACAATATTTCCTACCGCTCTCAAGGCAGGTGAGGCCACCTTATAGTCAGTGTGCCTGCAGGAAGGGGGGTATTATCAAACAATGAACTTAAGTATTAAGAGGTAACAACTGTGACAAAGAAACTACGGAAGGACTTACATGAGTAGCTCTACGAGGCGCCTGCAGACACCAGAGTCAATGACAGCCTGGATCTTGTCATTGGGGCCATCTGAGAGGTAGGACAGAGCCCAGCAGGCATCTGCCAGCAAGTCTGGGTCACTGCTAAATAAAAGCCTGGACAGAACTGGCAGACATGGTGATACCTAGACAACACAGAAACAAACATGATTTCTGAAGATAATGAATGGCAGTTCAACAGCAAGACAAAATACACAGAAGAATCAATCACAAATCATTAATCAATCACTTTTCAGTGTTTTTTGTATGAAAAGACAGAACTTCATCTGTTGCTTTTGCATGACTTTCAGTGACAGCGAGTCAAATCCTGTAAATACAGGCCTTAACCTGAAGAAGAATGTGTGTTCAAATAGTAACAAAAATTACATTTATTTATGAAGGGCACACAATTCAAAATTTGTGTTGGCAGCATGAGGCAAATCAAAACCTTTTCAAAAGCTGGTGGAGGATTTTTTCCTCTACAGAGATTAGACAGAGCCCATACTGCATTCCTCGTCATTGTCAATCTAGTGGATTTGGTCAGAAGCCTGAAATGGAAATAAGATCCAAACTGAGAACATGAGTTTGTGTGAAAATCTATAATTATATGAAGCTTGATGCCTGAACTATTACCACGACAGAAACGACAACAATGAGCTTACGTTAAAAGTGGTGGAAGGATGTTGCAGTTCAGTACATAGTCTCTGCATACTGCACTGTCCCCTGCAATATTCCCCAAGGCCCACACAGCCTGGAACATAATATATTAACTTTTGTTACATACCAACATTAAACAGAATATTTTTTCAATAGACAGACAAGAATGATCAAGATAGACTTGGTATGAGTGTCAAGTGTTACCTGTTCTTGGACATCCTCAAATTCAGAGTTAAGCAGTTCTATAAAGATTGGCACAGCTCCAGCCTCAATCACTGTCTTCGTCTGCATGGATGTGCCCGATGCTATATTGGTCAGTGCCCAAGCAGCTTCAAACTACAAAGATATCAAATGTTACAGAAAAATGATTTCAATCATATTTCAAGTTTTATAGCTATTTAAATGAGCAGAAACCTCAGAATCGTCATTGAAATCTTGGTTCACCCTCTGCAAGTTTCCTTTCCATTAAAATCTATCTATGTAAAAGAATCTTTTTGTTGTCTGTCTGCAAGACATCTCAGAAAGTTTACAATGGATGACATTTGTTTTCAGTTGGCTCTTAGGCCATAGAAAAAAAGATTAAATGTGAACTAAAATTCTAGATCACAATTTAAAACTTTACAGGGTAGGGTGATATAAAATAAAAACACACAGGAATGAACAACTATGGTGTTCAGCCAGTTATGCACTTTGATCCTTATCATGATGTGGGAGATTAAAATATATTTGAACGAGGCAAAATATATTGGTTTGCAGTACATTAACACTGAAAGTTATAGACATGACAGTGAAACATATATAGCTGATACAATGATGAGTCACAGAAAATCAAATAGATTTCATGTGTTTATGTTGTATCCAAGTCAGGCCTCGAAGCTTACGCCTATACCTGCTAATGAAAGAGCAGAAGAAAATCTTGCCAATCAGGAATTTGTAGAACTATAGACAACACAAGTGAACATTCAAGGTAATTTGTCAGTCAAAAGATAATGAACACCTTCAGTACATGTTCTATGCATAGGCATTCTCAAATGCAAGGAAGTGCAAGAAACTGACCTGCAGTGTGCAGTTGACACTCTTCTTTAAGAATTCCACAAACCTCTCCACTACACCTGGTGTGTTTATAACTTCATCAATTGGTGGGTTCGGCTCTGAAATGATTTTTAAACTTGATGTAAGCTTTACTTGGTTCTCAAACTCAAAATTAGTTTATGTTTAGTTACTCAACATAATTAGTAGACACCTTTGGAAAGTAGTTTTCTGAACTTCTGCGTTGTGGCAAGCTGAAGTTCTGGGTCCTCGGAGAAAAGCATCTCAACCATGTCTCTGGTAATGACTCCTTCCTGCAAAAGCAAATCCACAATCATTCCAAACTTTTCAACTGAACATGCCTATAACACAGGTTAAACTGCAAACATGAAATTATAAATGTAACATAGGAACCTGTATTTGTTTGTTTTGTGAGGGGCAATAGTAAAATAGAAAACTAACCGTTGCTGGAGAGCTGAGGTAGGAGTCCACCAGAGGACTCTCAGACATAGCTTCCTCTTCATTGAGAATGTCTACATTCCTCCTCTTAAAAAGCTGTAATTTCAAACATATTTGCATTTTACTGGAATGGTCATGGCCAGACTGTTTCAAGTAAACAAAAACGTACTGACAATATTTTGACAAGTTGGACAAAGGATCTGATGAATGGGAAGAGAGGTTTGATGTTATACCTGTTGTTCTCGTTTCTGTTTCCTGAGTTGGATGCCCTCCTCCTCTCTCCTGCGCCTCATCTCTTCTGGATTCAGTGCTTTGTTCTTGTAGCGGTTCATCCTGTAGTTATCTTTGGCCGGACTGGCTGACGGCTCTGATAGATTAAAATTACATTCATGTTATGGTAAGCAGATTAAGACACTAGTAAAGACTGTTTTGTTGCATTTTTTCATCTGTGTACAATTTCATGAGTTTGTCATGTGTACCAAAGAGTGAGTCATGACATGACTGAGAAATTTGATTTTTTTTCCCCCTCACCTCGTTCAATGTTCCTGAATAAACTGCATGTACAAAATTCCCCTCACACAGATAAGCACAAACCTAACATATTTATTCAGTGAAGCTAAACCACAGAGTTGGTATTACCTACTTGCACACAGTACAGCCTGCTCATTCTCATCATTTGTGCTGTCATGTCACCAAACAAGGCGCTGTGCAGATCATCAAGTCATCCAGAGCCACAGAGGAGAGAAAGAATTGGTAACAACATTGAAGCCTGCCACTAGCAGAGGGATGGTGCCAACTTGGGCACCTAAAGGCTCCATGATAACAGCAGAGCATTCTGAGGTTAAATATATAAACAAGTGGTGGAAATTTAGGCCATGTTATGTTTGGGGGTATTAGCTAAACCAACCTCAAAAAATGTTTATGCATCTGTGCAATTTGTCCAGATGGTGTAGCCAAAGGCATGGACAATACACAAACACAGGTTGCCACTGGATAGTCTTGTCTCTGTATTATTTTGGTTACATCAGCGGCAGTAAATGAACTCTGCTGATCATTTTCTGTTTGAGCAGGATAACATGGTAATAGTCCTGATGACAGCACAAATTGTTCTTGACATTTAAGGGGTGACACTGCCATTAATAAGGAGACTGTGCAGGAGGGATGATGTGTGGTGTTTAAGTGCTTGTTGACTTAAGTCAGACATAAAGTCATATTCCCTTTTAGACTGTGTGGTATCTTGCCAAGCTAGACCATTTTCTGAGGTTTTTGCTTAGCCATTACTGGGATCTCTGCCACTACCTTTACACAAGGAACGTGAATAAAAAACATATTATTAACTGATGGCAGAAACCTTAATACCAGATAAATCACAACTTCTGCAATAAATAGGAAACTGCATTGCCATGAGCATGCCATCACAAATATCCAGCCTATCCCTTTAAATCTGATTAAGCGAAGCACAACAGCCTGCTTATGCTAAATCACCTAATTGAGTCTAACAGAGGGAGGAATAGGACTTTAGTTATAATAATAAGACTGTAATGACAAGAGGTTTGTGCTTCCACCTTGATTTCATTGTCTATCCCTCATTTGTCAATCTTGCAAATGATTGCAAATGACAACATCAAGCAAAGATTCAGTATTCAATTTCAGAAAATTGTCTGGGCAACATGGGGACCTCTGGTCTCATGTAATCCTACACAGATGATTGAATGTACCGTTAAACAAATAAATACTCGTAGAACACCAAAAAATGTAACGTGATTTCACAAAGATTGGCTTGCCATTTGTTAAAGAGATTTCTTCCCAAAAAAAAAGGTTGGCTGATTGTTTTACAACAACGTATTTCGATTAGCTTTGAAGAACGAGGCCAAATGACAGCTCTAACGTAACTAAGCTAGACGATACGCGCCCAATTTTGCGCCTAATGCTTAACTATTAACTTGTTTCACTGTTTGGGTAATGGGTTTTCTGAGTTGTCATACATATCTCGTCAAAGAGTCCAAGTGCCCACCAGGTGTGGGCAAAAGGGCAACTTCACGAAGTCTCTTCTTGAGCGTGCTAGCTAATCACCAGTATGTCTAGGCTATAGCTATCAGAACCAATAACGTATTCTAGGCTATAAAAAGGGACCAGAAAAGCTACCAGCAAAACTGAAGAATTTTTCTGTAATCTCAAAAACCAAACCAATCTAGTAGTAAAACAATACCAGTGGTCTTGTTAGCCAAAAGCTGTTTGTTTGTGACAGCACACGTAAGAAACCATGGTGTAGCACCGTGCTAATGTAGTTTGCTAGATATTAGCCAGATTAAGTTTCCTTTGTACCAAATTAAACGGGTTATTCTGTATGGTTGGACTTATATGTCCCTATACATAATTAAAATCTAATTATGGGTCGAACATTGTTGATGACAAATTTCTGTCAAACGTAAATTGGCGACTAATATTTTGATACTACGTAACACCGTTAGCTGCTACCTAGCTACTGAGTTGGCTAACTGCTGAACAACAGTGACAGGGTGAGGATTTCATAATCACTACTCTCGGCGATACTTCTGATTCTTTAACCATCTAAACTGCTATCTGTATTTTTGATTTGTCGAACAGCTTACCCATTGTGTCGTTTTTGTAGCTTGATTGTATCAAGTTGTGAAGATATAAATCAATTTCAAATATTTTCTCTCTTCTAGCTTTCCAGAATTTGCTCCAGTAAGCAATATGTCTACCGGAGACGGAAACGTCAAAATATAACACTGACTTCCTGCCACCAGAGGGCGCGCGAGCCTCAAAAAACACAATCACTGTCAGGGACTGAGCATCGCTTTAATTGAAATAGCAGTAGCATCCATTCATTACCTGTTTATGACCAGATAAATTAAGATTTAAATTTCTTTTTTTAGATTATATTGGGCCTCTAAGATGAACGACCAGGAAGTACTGAGAGGGTACATACCTCTAACTAAACAGAATGAAACTCTTTGAACGTACGTTACGCTGATCGTTACTTGAATGGTACCTTTATTCGTTTGGCACCATGATCATGTTGCTTTACTCAGATCTATCTTGTTCCAAAACAAGACCATGTAAATCTCTGTCTCTGGAACACTATTAGAATGTCCTTTTCTTCATTCAACAAACATGGGTAATCACATAACCTGTAACTTTTTGGTTGAAGGTAATTCAGTCATTATCATAAGAGTTAGTGGAGGGCAAGACGGACAATTCCAAAGTATGTTATTTTTTGTTCCTTTTTTTTCCCACTAAAATGAGTGTGTGTCTATGTTTCTGAACTTTCTTGATTGCCCCAGTTTTTTTTCAAAGTGAATGTGAGAGTAATCCAGGTGAACTGCACCCAGGGTCAATTCACTGGGAGCATATAATAGTAAATGACTGTACTGTATGGCAATGCAGTATTGTCCCCTGAAATAGGGCCCATTGACGGCCTAGAAAGAGACACCAAAAAAAAAAAGACGTTAGGGGGCAATGTTGCATAAATAAAATGGAATAACTGGATGTTCACTGCTATTTGACATGGTAATTTTGTCCAGAGGTGTAAAAGGTAAAATCAGCTGTAACACCACTGTAATTACTCCTTTTCCTGTTATTACAGTCTCTGAGCAGACTACAGAAATATTTTCCACTGATCCTTGCTCTTACAGTGTGGATATGAGCTCTGGCTTGAGCTTCACGCAGTGGAGCAATGAGGGCTGACAACTTACAGCTTTCAGCAGGTGTGCTGGTACAGAGATTAATCTAAAGACACTACTTGACAGAAAGCACAACTCCACAGATATCAAATACCACAAACACACTGGACCAATTTGTAGCAGAACCAAACAGACTTCAGATGCTGTCTGAAGGGCTGTTACTGGGGCACAGAGAGTCTGATTTCCTTACCGTTCTCATTTCTAGGCCTGCTGAAGCATATCATGCAACAGCATGCGCTTTACAATGTCTAAAGGCTATCCATTAGTAAATGCCATAGAGAAAAGACTGCATCTGTATAGGAATTATAGGAGCTGAGCAAGACACACAAGGCAGGAAATATTTCTTTTGTTACTTTCCATTCTCCATCAACATATAATTTGGACATAAATGACATGATTTTTCATCCAAATTCAAGCTTTTGTAAATTATAGAGAAAAAAGAACTCTTTTTCCAACTTTGTTTCATTAAAACAAGCTGCTTTATGCGTTGATCCATTTTTTTTGCAGATGATAGCTGGATGGAGGGGATTTGTTTTATAAAAATACCATACATTGTGAATTGGTTACATGTGGACAGAGGAACAGCTTTTAGATTTTCCTTCAGTTCAGAGAGCTCTTTTCTCTGAATGCTGCATTTTTTTCTTAACTACTTCTTGTCAGTTATAAGGGGACGGAAGTTCAGAGTAGTTCCACGGGCAATTGCATAGTCTGCTTTGCATCATGCTTGTTGCAGTGTGTACATGATAAAACAACAAGTAGAATTCAGATAGCAAAATAATAAAATGGGAATCTGCATTGCCCATTTAGTCTTCCCAGATAAAAAAAAACACATATAAAAACCATGTACAAAAGCAATACATGATAGGATAATGAGATCATAAAGCATGTTTGCAAGGTGGAAACTCAGTGATATACCATGAAATACAATTTATTTTCAGTTGTGTTTATACAATAGTGCAAATTAATTTAATTACACCCGATATGATAATGAAGTTATTTTGCTGAAATGAGTGAATGCAGTTGGGCTGCCTGTGGGAGAGAGAACAAGACTATGCACTGCATGCTTTGTGTGAGAGCAATAAAGGGTGTGACAGATAACACTGTGGAGGGTGGGGGGTAGATGGAGAGAGCAGAGTCTCAGTGCACACGGAATATGAATGGAAAAAAAGGAAATATGTCTTCATAAAATAATGTTGGATATCAATTCAGGACCTTCCATTCCTTACTTTTTTAAATCTGACAACTAGGTCACTCTTTCTCTCCCCATCTCTCTGGCTTTTTGATGTCTACCAGGTGGTGGGGCTGATAAGTAAGATGCTGAGTAGGTGATTTTAGAATATTCTTCTGGATCCTTTGTTTTTCCTTGTGAGTGAGAGGAGGATTTGTGGGGACCATCTGAATTCTAAGGTACAACATTCAGTATTAAAAAAAACACAAATCTTTAGCTGCAGACTGAAAGCAGATACCAAATATGACATCGTCATTGAGAAAATATGGCAAGCACTTCTCATTTGAGAAGACTAGTGCTGCATGAGATCTCACTTTGTACCCTATTCTTTACTTGCAGCCTCCTAATCTTTTTTAAAGCGCAATTTCTTCAGATAGCTCAGATATAACATTTTGGTTTCCTCAAAGCATCTGTATGCTTCATTCAAAGTGCTTTTACATAGTAATCTAAAGGGTGAACATTTCTTAAGGAGATTTTTGACCAGTTGGCCCATTTCACACAGAAAGTGGTCAGTGTCAAGTTTTGAGTTCTATAGTTGACTTGCCTTGACGTTTGAACATTTTTCTACAGAAGTGCAGCCATCATTTAGGATTCACAATGTTTTTGTGGTGACTCTTCCTGCAATGTCTCTTTGAACAATCTAGTCTTTTATGCATTCTGAAACCTTGAGTGTACTTGATGCAGGGAATGACATACAATTAGGATTCTTTAAGTGATTTTGATGTGCTATCTTTTTTAAAAATGGTGTCAAGTCTCATTGTACCAAATGACTAGTGGTGAGCACATCATTATCTCTGCTGATTAGGTACCATATGTGTTGGTACCTACAGTAGTCAGCAGAGGTGCACTGGGCCCAGGGCCCGAACTTCAAACACTGATCAAATACCTGTTGTTTTTTTATACATTTAAACCTGCTTATTTTTGTACCAGAATTCATTGAAATTGTTTCCCTAAAAAACTTCATAAATAACATTCTGAAGTGACCTTGAATTATTATCAACATACCACATACATATTCCTCATCATCCCAGTGTTTGTGCAGCCTTTGATTAGTAGATGGCTCATCAAGTTGGATTACTGTATTGTGAAATTATTGTGTGAAGTGGTGCAGCACTGTCATGGTGTGAGCTGAGCAATGCAACAGTCTGATAGCAGCAAGTGACACAAAATCAGGGTGAGGATATTCTTCAGAACACTTACGGATACTTGCAGAGTAGATGAAGCAAAGTGATCAATAAGGTATAATTATTGTACACACACTGTAATTGATGAACAGATTGCTTGGAAGGACATCTGGACAAAACTTTGTAAGCCAATTTCAGCCTAATCAAAGTGGCTCGATCAGGTTTATTCAGGCAGGCGCTCTTATTTACCTTTGATATGCCTCTCCATTGATAATGTAAGATGTCACGTCTATGTCTTAATATTTACTGTCTCAATAAGTAATACACATCTGAAAGTGCACTGAAGTCCTTGGCTATCAAGGGAAACTCCACTGATCTTCTTCTTTTTATTTATAATACAGCACATTCAGCTCTGCTCTCTGAATAATCCCCGACATACCACCTCTCTCTCAACCCAACCTCTTGTCATGCTTCTTAGGCGGAAATTGAAACAGAGCAATAAAAATAGCTCTCAAATTATTCAGCCTTGTCTCTGGTTGGAATACTTTCATTAAAGTATTTTTGATGTTTGCTCTCAAGCATTTGGAAACCCACTATAGTGGGTTCTGATGATGGAATAGAACAAGAGTGACATAAAGACACCGTGTACAGCTGTGGATATGTCAGAGCACCTAACTACCTCACTACAGGGCTTTGCAGCCTCCCTTCAGCGGTCATAAATCCGCCCTGTGATTGGAGTGAGGATGTAATGAGGGGCCTGGTGCACTATGTGGCCACACACACTCACAGACATCCCAAAGCACACACATTTCTCTGTAAATAACACCACCACTGACCCTGACACCACTTTGATCACCCTAGTCTGCCACAGTCACCTTCCTCCAGTAAATCTATCTAATTAACTCCACAGCTGAAACCAAACAGTGGACTCTAGTCAATATATGTCTCCACAGCATAACTGCCTTTTTTTTGGGGGGGGGGGGTGCCTTTATTTGAATATGACAGCTTGAGAGTTTCTCCTGAGAGAAAATATCAGGAGAAACTCGAGCAGCGTAGGGCCACACGTTCGAATCAATCCCAAGCTTGTGCTGTGGACTCAGCTACTGTAAATGGTTCTCAAACTCCACCAGGTGAGCTGTGGGGTCACCTCACAACGTAATTACTGAGAAAATTTAGAAGACTTTTTGCTTAACATTCTTGCTTATCTTTGCAGTATTGTAGTGTTGGACATGCAGAATTAATAACAACAGAAAACAATTTAGTTCCAGGCAGACAAGTGGTTTTTAAATCCCCTCAAAAAACAAAAACAAAATAAACCAAAGAAAAAAGCAAGCACTGACAGAATGTCATTTAACTGGATGTATTCCTGTAATGCAAAACACTGCAATGCATTGTTTTTCAAGCGCTCTGTTATTGATTTAACAGGCAGATTGAGTGGAAAATGGGAAAAACAGCACAGCATGATGATAAGTGGATTAGCAAATTGCTTTGTGCCCTTTTACAAGACTGAAAAGTGCCATTCTTGTTCTCTATTTTTGACTCCAACCAAATGGAGCCAAACCTCTGCTGACCTTTTATGTGTAGCAGCTGAGTAATTGAATGAGAATCTGGATAAAGTTAATTGGCTGTTTTCACATAGTCTAAAATCTGCTGATAATTAGTCAGAGAAAAGGAAAACCAGTACATCACCAGTTAATTATGGGTGAGCTCTTGGCAGGTTCAACACACAAGGTCCTCACTGATGTGTTTATCTTTTATCTACAGCAAGTTACTGTGTTCTTCTGCTTGGATGTGTATCGTGTAAGCATTTATTACCTAAAGTTCTACTCTATTGCTTTTTTTTAATGTTTTTTTAATGTTTTTTATTTTAACATATGATATATATCTGGAATAGAGTTTACAAAGTTGTATCACTCACAATTATAGTGTGACAGAAAAATAGCATTTTTTGTAAATGAAAAACTCAATTTTGGATATCATTGAAGAAAGAAAGAAAGTCCACTTATCCCCGACAGGGAAATCACTTTTACACTCAGCTATACGTGTTGGATACAATGTTGTGTACAGAACCCTGAAACACAAACACAACACATTAGGGTCCTGTAGGTATGCAATTAGTACACAATAACCAGTACAGAGGCGGAGTGACGGGCAGCGACTTCGGGGTACGCCCCAATTGACAGGCTTGTAAGAAGGATGGCACCTTGCTCAAAAGGCGCCTTAATTATTGTAGTATTAGGTGTAGTCTTTCATTTTGAGAGTAACAGAGAAAATTAAGATTAGAGTGCATATCCAGTAATGCAGTTCAGCTAGACACAGCAGATCAAACCTACATAAAAACTGCTTTAAAAACATCTTTAACATGAACCTTAATGATTTTTGCCTCGTATTGCCTTGTTCTTCTCATGTGTGGAGTCACAAATACGATGCAGGATGATGACACATGCATTGCTTAAACAAATATAACCTGTCAAGTGTTCATATCTAATAATATAAATTCCCTTCAACGTATTTTGAAATTTAAATAGATTTTTTAAAAAAGAGAAATGAAAAAACTCCCCAATATTTTGTTAAAACACCAACGCAAATCATTTGAAAAACTCGTCAAACTCCCACCAGTTATTTGCATGCTCAAGTGATTTTGTGGCCCTCTAAAATCAAATGACTCATCCCAAGATAAAACCACACATGCTTCATTATCTTCGTGTGTTCCACTAATTGTCATGTCAGAGCAAAAATGCTTGCAAGAACTATTTGCAAGATCATTTAATAAATTAATCCAAACTCTTTGGTCTATCTTAAGGCTCTGTCCTTTGGGATAAATAACAGAATTCTTCTTTGTAGAAGTAATTTTATTTTATTAACAAATCAGTTTGTTCAAAAACAACGTATTTCATCTCTTCACGAGACTTACTTTCCCTATCATTTTTTTTTTATCATGAGCTTCTAACAAATAATAGCAGAGTCTTAAGATATAGTAACTTTTTTCCACCTTCCTGTCTATTTCTTCTCTTTCCATTTTTTCAGCCTAGGCACTCTGTGCCTGTGGCATCAGCCTTTTATTAAGGAATGTAATATCCACCACACCAGTGGGCCAATATTCCTCAGGGCTCCCTGATTTCTTTTTTATAAACACACATATCCACACACAAATTAACACACACACACACACACACACACACACACACATACACACACACACACACACACACACACACACACGCACGCACTCACGCACGCACGCACGCACGCACGCACGCACACACACACAGACACACACACACACACACACACACACACACACACACACACACACACACACACACACACACACACACACACACACACACACACACACACACACACACACACACACACACACACACACACACACACACACACACACACACACACACACACACACACACACACAGACACACACACATATCATGGCAGGAGCTCCATCTTAAAGAAATGAGGAAAGCTGGGGAGCAATTAGATTTAGTCAGAGACTTAAAAATGTGAATTCCTTTGTAAACCACCAGTGCTTTTCTCTGGAGAAATTGCAGTCAAATATGAACTCATTGATCATTTACAGCCACATGGTATGGTAAAGCATGAACCAATATGGTGCATATATAATCCACAGCTTTGACGACATGGGCCAGGTCAAACAACTAATTCAAAGTGCGTGCCTGAGAAGAAACCAAAGTGATATTATTCTAAGGTTATTTCCTAGAATTATTACAAAGTATGTTGGAAATTAGTCAAGCTTTTATTTAAAAAAATAACAACTACTAAATCTAAAAATCTATCTTCTTGTTTATGATACTATCTTTACTCAAGGCCTGAAAACATGAATCATGAGTAGGTCAACAACAGATTTCCCTCAAGGCAACCCAGAAGTAAAATCAAATACAAATAAGTCCTACTGTCAACCTTAGAAAAGATGATTTTAATAGCTTGTGATTGTATGGGCAGAATGGCAGACATACATATACTACTAGTGTCAGGGTCAAGCAATTCTCTGAACTCAGGATATGATGATATTCAAGAGGACATGCTTTTGGACTAACAGAGTAATATCAACATTATGGGTCACACATAGTGTGAGTCTTCTGCCGAAGCTCTTTCAATTGAGTTGGTTGACACAAATTTATGTCAGGTGTTTGCTGCAATTGTACACAGTGTATGACAGAAAATTCAAAACTTCGGGACCTTCAATATTTGTCTAATTCAGCCAAAGGAGTTCAGCTGAGGGATTGCAAGAACTTCATATAATAAAGAAGAGAGTTTGAAAATCAGAAATACGTAAAAATAATTATTTAAAATTAACTCAGTAAATAAAGTACTCCTCAAAATAGGTGAAAGATATTGGAGAAGCATCCTTGTAAAACAAAGACACAATGCTTCAAACAAGCCTAAGAACTACATGGAAATAATGATAAAATTTACTTAAAATGTGTAAAGAAACGTTCCTAAATAATTTTCAAAGCATAACAATTAATTGTCTTTACCTGTCACCCTTGAAAGACTGTTAGGAACAACTTTCTTAAAAGATATCAGCTTCATATTCTGGATTTAATGTGATCAAAAAAATTTTTTTTTCTTCTCATTTTTTCTGTGGAAAACCTGAGACATGTTTTCCTTTTTCCCTGTCAGCAGATTTGGAGTTAACAAATAACAATTGCTATTTTTTTTTACCGAGGCCAATCTAAACTTGAAATTCCATTACAAGTTAATGAATTAGACAGTACTGTAGACATTTTTTGAATAAAGGACTAAATGAAGCAAAAGATGTCTGTACTGTGTACTCTGCCGTACATCTCAAATGTAGGTGAAGTGGGCAAGAAAACTTCATCCAACATATTACATTCTTATGTAGCTATTGCCTCCATTTTCAGTCAAGCTAGTTAGTTTTGATAACCATAGAAATAATTTGGAGAAGTGATTGAGAGTACAATTAATATGAAAGGAACTGGGTAACATGAAGAGAACCCGTGACCCGGGGAAAATTGATTTGATTTGAACCTTCTATACCACTGTGCCACCCCTGAATAAGATCATAACAGGCATGCTCTGTGCACCACTCACAAAAAGTTATCTGTTGCTCGAAGCAGATTTTAAGTCACCCTTGATGTAAATGGTGGTAGAGTTAAAGAAATACGTGAACAGGATGTTGCATTTATGTTTATTCTGCAGAAAGCTGTTGCTTTATTTACCCCTTAATTAAGAGTTGTTATTCTAGGAAAGTGTCATCAAGGCCAGCCCTTGTGCACTTTGAAATCGCTGACTTGGTATGTTTTCAACTCACAGAAAGGAAACAAGGTATTAAAAGAAACTGTTGACTGTGACCTCCACTGAAAGTTAAACTAAATTTACTGTCTGCCTAAGAGCTATACCATAAGAGAGAAAAGATGGATGGGAGACAGAACTGCAGTACTCTATCTAGGAAAAGCATTTTACCATCGGTTGTTTTCTTTATGTGTGTTTGTGTGTCTCATCTCTGCCTTGTTGGACTCTCCAGCAGTTTTGTGGTGGCATTGAGACTGTCAGACCCAGATGGCATAGATGTGACCTGGATAAACCAGCACAGAATGAAAACTCACCACTAGTTAGTCTCAGCTGGGCAGACTCTGTCAGTTAAGGGACAAAAAAACAACTGCTGTGGGGATGCAGTCGCTCAGAATGTCAGTAGAACCTTTGACACAGCAGGGCTGTTCATTAATAGAAACTCCTCATTCTATGTCAAGAAGAGTAGATAAGGAATTTTGCTTTAGGTTGGTCGAAGACATTTCACCTTTCATCCAAGAGGAGTCTTCAGTTCTATCTTACAGGTAGAGTCCACATACACATAGTCCTGTTGGAGCAGATAACACACAAACACACGCACGCACGCACGCATGCACGCACGCACACACACACACATACACACACACACACACACACACACACACACACACACACACACACACACACACACAAAAACAAAACCACCAAGACAAGTCTCGTTAGGAGTTGTCATTCTTAAGGGAGTAATGTTCCACCCACCCTAATGTGAGCTGTTATTATCATCACAGTAATAGGCCAGTCTGTAAATACTGACACAACTTATTCACACACACACAGGGTCTCTGAGTGCAAATAAGATGACACCTAAAGAAGTCAAATAACAAGGGCAGCAATTTTCGAAACTAGAAAAAATTCCCAACCCAATGCCATCTCCCCAGAACCTCTACTGCTATTATTCCAGCGTCTTCATGTAAATATGCCTTCGATTTCTGTGTGGGAAGACTTTACGAGAAAGATAGACCCTAAAAGAAGTCCTATTTCTTTCTTTTCTTTTTTATTGTAAGTCTGACGGCTGGAGAGGCGACACTCTCCATATTGCACACACAGAAATATACTGCCAGCAAATGCTATCATGCATGCAGGCAAGGATTCTTTCTCACGTTTTACAGTACAAGAATTCCAGATATCTCCCACAGGGAGTGATCATCTTTCTGGCTTTTATCACCCCAAATGGAGCTCATCCTTTTTACAGTTTGACTAGATGGCTTAGACACACCGGGCATTTCTCACCAGTCTGCAACATGATATGAATTTATTGACTCAGTTAGCCAATTAGTCCACAGTTGGATTAGAGAGTGTTAACTTTCTTCCCTGACTTCCCGGTTTCTCTACCCTTCTCGTATCGTTAAATCAACCTCCTTCACCTGCCAACCCCATTCTCCCCTTTGGTCTTCTCTGTCTAGATAACTACTAACCCCTTCACGTCTCCTTCCCTCACTTTGTAATCCCATTGTCTGACCTTATACCCGATCCCCATCTTTTCCTCCATTCCACATGGCCCTTGACGGCCCTGTTTCCCTCACTCTCGTAAACCATTTCTCTAAATCTCTTCACATCCCTCAGTGCCAATGTGCTTTCCCTGCTGTGATCTGGGTGACATTTCGACAGTCACGACTGTCACGTCACACATGGGGTGGGGGGTATTAAGCTCTTTGCACGTCCCAAGGAAAACAAGGTCTGATTAATGTGTGAGTATGAATTCTATACAAATGGGAGGGTGGATTGGGGTGTCTGATTAATGTGCCTCCTTTTATTTGAAGACACAGCTTGTGTGTGTTTCGTTGAGTATGCATGAGCAGAAAAAAATGAGTGAGAGACATGAGAACGTAAGAACTAATTACATGACAGACTTAGCTTCTGGATACCTCTGATTGAATAGCATGCCCTTTGATGATGTTAGTCCAGAAAATCCTCCCTCTGTCCCTCATACCCATCACATTCTTTGCCGTCGCTTGTGAATTTGTCACAGCACCATCTGATATCTTAGTTAGGACATGCTTTTTGCTCTTTTCTCCAGCCTTCCCTAGTGTTTCTGACATTCCATCCCCCTCCCTTCACTTTCCCCACCCTCCCCAGGCCACCACTCCCATTATACCAATCCAACAAATGAGATGAATACTGGGTTGTGTGTCTCTGCCTCAGCTGTATGACTCGCTGTTAGTTGCTTGTTGCGTGCAGTGGATCTTGTTTTTTTGGCCACTGGATAAAAAGATGGACTGCTGGAGGAACTCTCGCCATGTTCTGCTAAGCAGAGAATGCCTTGACTCTCACATTATGAGAGTGTTCAGCTGCACACTACTGCTCCTCCATAGAAAGATTATTTTGTGTGTCGGGGATGGCCTGCTGGCCACATAATAACCTCCACAAAGTATCACCACTGTATGAATATGAATGCAAGAGTTGTCAGTGGTAGGAGATTGTATAAATACAGTCCGTTTACCATTTATGTCACATATCATGTGTGTGTGTGAGTTGTTGGCCCATGTCAATCTATGTAGCATTGATGATAGATGGATGGATGGAAGGACGGATAGACGGACGGCCATAGATAGATAGATAGATAGATAGATAGACTGACAGACAGACAGACAGACAGACAGACAGACAGACAGACAGACAGACAGAAAGACAGAAAGACAGACAGACAGATATATAGATATTCTGGTAAACTGGATTATTTCTTTACATCTGTTGCATTCACAAGTTAGAACAGCAAATGTTGACTCCATTCTCTGGTTTCTAACTGTTCAACCCAGAATTCAAATTTATATATTGGAGGTTTTAACTAATTCAAAGAGCACAGGCAATATTTAGTGTAAAGCAAAAATAGAACCACAGATAGTACAAATTTTAAAACATTTTAATCTTCCCTATGCCATATTTGTCACAGAT
The DNA here is from genome assembly GCF_040054535.1 of Antennarius striatus. Lineage (NCBI taxonomy): Eukaryota > Metazoa > Chordata > Actinopteri > Lophiiformes > Antennariidae > Antennarius > Antennarius striatus. Next base: position 10,650,060 of record NC_090789.1, read on the forward strand.
CTCATCTCACTGACATAATTTGCTGCATTTCTATGGAACTGGGTCATTATCTTTTACAAACAAATTGACTTGAACCGGTAACACCATGCCTCCACCATGCCATGCGGTGACAGCGCTACCCACTGTGCCACCGTGCATTGATGCATTGTTGTAAAAAAAACTCAAAAGAAAGAAGATGACTGACCTGTCTCATGAATACAGGTCATTTCTGCCATAACCTGTTAAGAATTAACTTCAGCCATGAAACTTCTCTTGTCAGCCTACGGATGTATTTTTCATCTATCGTTTGTCAAGCTTTCAAACACAAGACATGACATTTTCCAAGCACAGTTGGACAAACATTTTGTACCTACTGCAGTAAGGGTTAGAGGTGGGGGTGGGGACACTCCAAGCCAGAAAACCTGCTAACCTTGTTTTTGCAAAAGGCAAGCAAAGCTTTGCAGAATATGACAAGGTCGACTGCATGAAACATCCCAGAAGAAAGCTCTATATACTGTATGTACTCCTGTAACTACTGCCATTCATGCATTTTCCTGTCTGTTTCCTGGCCTCTGCCTTTTCTGTACTTTTCTTTTACCACTATCACATTTTGTTATTTATTTGCAACTGTTTCTGAGGATCCTCTGGAGTGCTGTCAAAAACATCATCATAGAGATGAATGCTGTATCCTTAATGTTTATGCAATACAACCACAAAACAAACTCAACAATTTATCCTCATCTTTATTTGGCAGTAATCACCCAGAGTGATGGCCAATCAAAAGTGCATCACACCCACAGAGTGAAAAATAAATTAAAGTTTACTCATCCATGCATTTCTCTTCAAAACCAATACCTTTCTGGCGATTTGTCTTTCTTCTATTGGTAAAAAAAATATGCTCAGGAAAAGAGTTGGTGTCACAACAGATTTTCTTCCGAAGGCAAAAAGGCAAAGATAAATCAAAACTATAATTTAATCACTGAAAGGACAACTCAATGTGATGGTTTTTTATGGCTTTCCCTTCCTTTTCCCCAGGTCATTTAAGGAAGTTTAGAGAATTCAGTGCCACGTAATATACTACCTCAATTTATTTGACACATTATATTGTTAATAGAAATTAAAATTCGTGAAGCATTTGATATTTTTTTATCCTATTTATTGGAAATCATTTTAGGTTTAGGTCAGTGATCTAGTAATTGATTTATCATTAAGTCATTAAGCATGATCCTCTTTTACTTTACCCAAGTCTATTCATGTCTAAGTTTAGTAATGATCATATTCCTCGGGCACAGAACTCACATTTCAATAAGTAGAGGTTTAATAAATACTGAACATTTCATTGTACTTTTTCAGTTTGTGGTTTAAGAGAAAATTAATGAATGTGGACAATTTGTTTCCAGGATAGGAAAAACGTCAGCATCCACCATTTTGATTAAAACTGCCAGGTTATGACGTAACTTTTTGGTCATTAAAATGCAAATGTCTTTGCAACATTCTGGATAAACTCATGTCATTTGTCATTTCAACCAACCAAGATGGTCACAATGCCAACTGAGAAGATGGTCATGTTATTTATATGACCTTCCTGAAAAAAACAACAATCCATATTTAGGATAAATTGCAGAGGATGACAATGGGCGGATTATATTTTCAGCAAATGATCATCTGGATGTGGATATTTCAGCCTGCCTCTGATAGACCAGCAGGGTCGGATACAGTCGTATCTGGCATGAACGTGAGAAATGTCAAGTTTGGATCCAGAATAGCAATGAGACTCTGAGTGCAGACCAGTTTGACCAAAATGAACCCAAAACGACACTAGCAAAGTTTATGTGAGATAACTTAGTAAGCAAACCTTTCCCTAATTTAACCCCTTGTCTGCTTGAAATCCTTTCAGCTTAAAGCAGAGTTTTGTCAAAGCTGTGTTTTCTTTAAAGTATGATGCACAGTAAGAATTGGGGTGTTTGATTTCCCTTGCAGCACTGATTTACTGGCTGAATAGTATTTTCTCATCTTCTGTGCCACCCACACGCACTTCATAAAGAAGAAATGATGTCATATAACCTAAACGTGTTTATAGGCCCAGCAATTGGCTTGTACATGTGCATTAGTTGACTAAACTGCTCATTCACAAGTGCACTTGAGTGGTTTGAGTAATGTGGTCCTTAAACCCTGGAGTGGAAAGTAGGTAGAGGAGGAAAGGTGAGAGTCTTCAGGCTCTTTCCTGTTTAGAGGAGCTCAGAGGATGGGCTGAAGTGTGTGGCCAGCGATCCATGCTGCAATTCATTACTTCTGCAGACACCCCAAAGCTGACCAAAGTTTGATGCTGCTGGGAGGATTCAAACAGCAGCCTTCTTCTCATTATATGCATTTTTCAGGTTGAGTGTTGATGAAATCAGGCCCCTGGTGCCCACCATTCACTGGATACAACCCAATTATATTAATATAGCTCTCTGAACAGCTTTTTATACATTTAAAAATGTTCTTACCATCAACAGGGGTGCTTGAAATTCTGACAGCGTTAGTGTTTGTATGATGTCAGACTGTAAAAAAAAAAAAAAGCTTTATTCCTCAAAGCCGCTTTAAAATAACTTTCAAAACATATTCTAATAATGCAAGTTTTTAATCTCTAAACACCGACACTGAATTTCTTAAAACCAGTACTGAATGAGTTTTCACCCTTCCTCATTTCTCCTAAAATACCAGTAATTTATAGTACCTTTTGCTGGAAAAAACACCTTATGCTCAATGTGCTTCCCAGTCCTTTCACACAAACAACCACTAATATATATTATTTAAAAACTACACGAGTTTTCTCTGATGATACAGTCCATGACACATGAAAGAAAAGTGAAAAATACCGACAAAAACTATCCAAACAATAAGTTAAGAAGCCTGAAAGACAAAAGGCAGTGTACCGGTAGCTTAGAATGTAAATCCAAAAATATTCACTTAAAAATCTGCCATACCGGCAAAATGTTTTTTGAAATTTGAAATAAATCTGTTCTGGCAGCTAAACGGAAACTTGCAGGCTTTAGTGAAGTGATATTGTGTTTGTGAATGGCAAGGCAAAAACACAATCAACTAAAAGCTCCACTGTGCACACTCACAAGTCTTAGTATGCCTCTCTGAGAGGAAGTCTTCTAGAATAGTTGCCTACAGAGAAATAAGACAACCTCAAATTAATTTGTGGCGCTCTTTTGCACCAAACAGTTTTGAGCTTCTCTTTCAAGGTCTGCTGGGAAGGATTTAGGTAGCTTTAAATATAAAAATAATAAAATAACATTCATAACAATCTTTTCTTTTGTGCATAATTGTTTGAATGTAGGAAGGCTACACTGATTCTAAAGAGGCTCTGTCCCCTGTGCTGCATTTCTATCAGCAACCATTGGTTCTTCCATGGTGTGGTGGGGACAGGTCATTTGGTTGCAGTCTACAAACTCAATGGAAGGGCACCACTAAATAATCCAAAGAGCTTCTAAATTCCCCTTAACATATACACTTTATTAAAAAGAAATGATTATTTACATTTTTTCTGTCAAATTCAAATTTTGTTCTTATGATATCTGAGAAAAGGCAAATGTAATAAAATAAACCTCTCCAAAACACAAAAAATGTGCATATAAAATTTTGAATAAAAATATTTAACTATTTATGACCTATCCTCACAGAACTCCTTATCTAAGACCACACCCATTTACAGGATGAGCCCAAATTAAACATGTAATCATAGAAACAAAAATACAAATGGAAAAAGCATCAAATAGCAAAAATCAGTCCTTGGTTTTTTTGTGTAGAAAGTTGTGTACGGAATACGTTTTGGGATCTGCTTCAGAAATGAAGTCAACCACCAAAATCAGTCAAACTCCAATTTTTAACCATGGAAATAGACAAAATATAAATAACCAAAATCTTTAAATAGCAAAAGGCCCCACTTCCATACTTGGTTGTTTTAATAGAATGTTTTCCAAAAACAGAGAAAAAGCAAATATAGAGAGACATCATCCATTTTTTAAAATCCCCTATTCACATCCTCTGTCTTAGGGGATAATTAAAACAGATTGCTACACACAGCCATGAACACTGAATGTGTTTCTGTTTTGTTCTCAGTGTTCTTGCTGTTTTTCACCAGGGGCAACAAACTGCTTTTCACAAGCTGAACTGTTAACAGACAGTTTCTGGTGTCACCTCAAGACAGGGCGGGATCAATTGGGGCCAGAGGAACCCTCAGACACCTCTGTGTGGCCCCCCGGCTAAATTGGCCTTACCACTAAAGTTTTCTAATGGCTCTCCCTTGTCATCCTTGACCTCTCCCTGTACCTACTACTGGTGACAGTTAGCAGGGATCACCGTACCAGTCCGGACTGCCCGTTCTCCTCTTTTTGTTTCATAAATTATCCAGTCTAATCACCACTGTAGGTGACTCAGTGTTTTTGTGCTGTCATCAAAGTGTGGTTCAGAGTAAAATTTTAGTATATTTCAATGTGCCTCTATGATGGTTCCGTTTTTCATTCATTCATTCATTCATTCATTCATTCATTCATTCATTCATTCATTCATTCATTCATTCATTCATTCATTCATTCACTCATTCATTCATTCATTCTCCCATGACCCGCTTATACAGATCATGGGGGTTGCTATAACCTATCCCAGCGGACTTACGTGCATGAGGGATGGAGATGTTCTCGCTGTGCTTGTGTTGGTCCTCTCTGGGTTCTTCAGCTTCTTCCTACCACTAGAACATGCAGTTTAGGATAATTCATTACACTAAATTGTCAGTAGGTCTGAGCATGAGTGGGTGTCTGTCTTTCTGTGGCCCTATGTTGAACGGGTCAGGGTAGTTGGGTAGCAGCTGGGATATCCAGTGTAACCCATGACTTGGATTCAGAAAAGCGACTGTAGATGAAGAAGAATGAATGAATGAAATCTAAAGAGGCTTCATTGCCCCACAATGGCTGCATCTCTGTCAACATAAAAGACATGCAAAAGAAAAATAGACCATTTACAAATGGATGTATCCATATGGTTGCAGAGGTATAGCCTGTCAGACTGTACGAGGCAAACCTGCAAAATACCTAGTTGTGAATGGAATATTTAAAATAAGTACTTTTATTTATTATCACACCAATGAGCCACATTTCCTTCTCTTCTTTTAAGCTAGTTGTCAACATGTCCTCCATCCAGGCTTGACCTTGTGAAAGCAGAAAAAAGTACCAGTGACTGTTGATGAAAAGAGAGCATATATTAATGATTAGACAGGCACTAATTCAAACTGAAATTCTCACAAATATGCATGCACACAGACACTGTCACACACACATGCACGCAGCGAGACTCCAGGGAACGATGGATCTTGATTAAGTGTAAGGAAAGGGGGGGGTGGGGGCTGCAGAAGACAACACGTCAGAGTCATTTAATGTAAAGTTATGACACTTTGATGAGTCCTACTTTGAAAATTGGCAAACACAATGCATACACACACACACGCACGCACGCACACACGCACGTGTGCGCACACACACACACACACACAGACACACACATACACGGACAAAGGCAGGTAATCTTGCTCAACAACAAATTCCGTTACAGAGCTCATACAGACTGCAAATCAAGCATTCCAATAGGCCTTAAGCCATCTCTTCCTGTGAAGTTGTGTATGCTGTGACTACTCTCTCCCATCTCACACTCAATTTCAGAGCCTCTTTTGATAGGATGACCTTGGACCGAGGACTTTAAGCTTCATTTTGGCAACTGTCAGCATGTGTGTGAAGGTGTCTGCATGAGTGCAGAAACACCTATATGTACCACCCTGTCATTGTTGCTAAAATCCTTTGTACTTCCACTTTTGTGCACATAGTTAGAACCTCCACTTTTGTCCTGGGATGCATTCGGAATCTGTCAATCAATAGCTTCCAATTACAAATATAATGCACTCAACTGACTCGACAGGCGAGCGGCTAGATTGCGGCGTGGAAAGCTATTAAAGGGGTGCAACGCTTTGTGCAGAGAGGCGAGCCCCGAGAGTTGTGTGTGAGTGCATTTGGGGAGAGGTGCGGAGGGAAGGCAGTGCTGAATGGAGGACGCTGTCAGGAACTAATAGCTTTGGGATGTAGTGCTATGCTGTGCGTGTATGGCACACTTTCTTGGGGAGGAAAGATGATGCAAGGATGAGAAGCGATGCTGATGAGACTGACAGGGCTTTTGCACATGAGATGGCTTGAGCGTTAGAGGAGGATGAGCACTGAGATGTGTGGTTTGCATGTTTGTCTCATCCCGTGTGGATAAGTAGATCTAAATTTGACGATTCAACAGTAACATGCTACGGCAGCAACCCAAAACAAGTCTGCCACCCACAACAGACAGCCACATGATAAAGTAACTTCTTCAAGATAGAGAGCCACATCTGCTGTGATACACATCTGTCAAGAGGAGACAGGCACAAAAAAGTGAAACTGAGGCTAGATAGTGACACAGGACTGTGACGAGGGTTGGTGGGGGGTGGGTAGAGGATAAAGAGGACTCAAGAGATAACTAAAGCATTTGAGAGACAGGTGCAATATAGAGGACGAATACGTGGGTTTAGGGTGGGAGGAGGCAACGCATGGGGGATGTTAGAATTGAAGGAGGGTGATCTAACGAAATGTCAGAGAATGAAAGGTAGGAGATAAGGCATGGACAGATATTTATTCTCATAAATATCACCACAATCTTCTGGCAAGGCCATGGCATTCTCTCAAAAGGAGAATCAGGGAAACAAACAGCAATAACGGAGGCAAAACAGAGGCAGACACAGACAGAGACAGACAGAAAAAGAAATACGGTTGAGGTAATGAGCAATGAGAGAGCTGTTTGTTTTCATGAAATCACTGCATTCTGTTCACATTTATTTTCTGTTGATATTCGAGGCTCCAGTGGCATCAGAGGAATCCAATGAGAAATACAAATAAGTTTCAACTTCAAGATATATTTGTTTTGACACATACCTTTAGCCTGATCAACACTGTGTGTCGTCAAATCAAACCTGTCAAGGTGATTCACACCTACTCTGTTGAAGATGAAGAAGACAATTTGTTCAGTACAGAAGTGCATTGAAAATATAAGAAGAACATTTTTAATGATTAATGTTTCCTAACATGAACTAAAGCTGAGGTGAAATTGTGAAATGTTGGTTTGTTATCATGGAGAGACTTTCTTCCAGAGATGGGGTTTTCATATTGTGAAATCTACATCAATCACATTGTCACAAACAGTTACCCAGTATCTTTGGTCATAGAGGACATAGGACATATTTGATTTCCTGTATTTTTGAGTTCGCAAGAGCAAGCATTCGTGACTCTTAAAAATGACCTTCATACACATTGAATTTTAAATACTAAATTGTTTAGGAAGAAATACACTGTCAACTGAACTAAAGTGCATTTTTACTAATGTAACAGATAAAGATTTTGTTGTATGAGGAGGTAGACAAAAAAAGAAGAGAAGACAGACATTGTGACTTGAATCATGTTATATGACATGAGCTCTAACTAGAGTACGACAAAATCACATTTTTTAATGTGTCTGGAAGTCAAAGAACCATCAAAATGAAAACATTTCTCATTTCATCCCTTTTTTAGAAGGTTGACAGGACACATTTTCATACGATGTAACAAAAACTGCAACATCCAACCCCAGTTTCCACTGTGAAGTTGTGTGTGATGACACCAAACGGCCCCTAGCCTTACAACCAAAAAAAGGCAGTGGCAAAATATTTGCATAATCTTTGCCTGTTATAGCTTCCAGGCCAGTGAGAAAAGTTTTTCTTTTCACTAAAGAATGAAAAAACTTCAACAAAAGCATCTCACATGGTTCAAAAGTGGCTTTAATTATAAGAAGGCCACACAAACCTTTTAAGCCGTCGTAGACAGAAAAACATTTTTCTGTGAAACCAGCAGCAGAGGGATTCATCTATCATCTTTCATAAAATACACTTAACAAAGCACATTATCTTTATATTTCTCTGGTGGATGACTTCTGCAGTACAAAATGTGTGTTTTACTGAAATTTCATGTTGACAACTTTGTGTGACAAAAAAAGGATTGTAGTAGTTTGACTGTTGGGGTAGAATGTCATTTTTTTAAACTGGTATAAATGGAAATGTCAGAAAATCGCTAGCGAAACTGAGTTAGAAAAAATGACGTTGCGTGTCCTCATACTGATGTATGAACCAGTAAAGCACCTGGTTTGAGTTACATATATGACACATCATTCATCAACTTGAACTCTGTCAGGTCAACCAAAGCAATTATAAAGTTTTTCTTAAATATTTTTAAACAAAGTAATGGAATCTGACTTTTTTTAATTGTGGCTTCTTAGTCCTCACTTGAATTGCATTTTCCAGCTACATTGTAGATTTACCACTTAAAAAGTCAATATTGGCAACAAAGAAAAAATAGCAGATCGTGAGAAAATCTTTGCCTGTTTTATCTTCCAAGCCAGCAACATTAAGATAAGGTACCTAGTAAATTTCTTTTATTCATTTTTTATACCCCAATTCACTCGGCAAACTAACATGAAATATATAAAATTTAAGAGAAAAAGACAAAATATTGTCGTCTGCAGGATTTTTTTTTTTTGTCTGATGTCTGAGGTGAATTATATTTTGTAGTTTAGAATCGGAACTAAACAGGAAATATAGACTTATATACATTATGTGTGTTTTCTTTCCTCATGGCCCAAACCTTTGTTGAAGTTTAGTGCTCAACCAGCAGCATAATAAAACAGTTATTTTCTCCAGACAAAGGCTACTTATGTGCTGCACAACCCAATCATAGCTCATGCATGTGTAGGGCAGGTGATCATAGACAGCTCAGTCAGTTTGTGTTTTGTTAACAACAAACTACAAACCCAAGGGTGCAGCCTGTGATGTTTTAAAACTACCTCTAGTAAAGCCAAGCACTGTGTAGAATTTACAATTCATTCAATTCTTTTGCATCAAATTAATCTTTACATGTAATAGTGATGGGAATCAAAAAAGGTGCTCAAAATCAATGAGCAAGCTGTCACCACTTGCGTTCAAGGTTATCACTCTGCTTTTCATAAAGTGGTTGTAAGATTTGTTGCTCAAAGACACGCCTGTGAATGTCTCACCTTTATTCTTCATACTTTTGAGAGAGGATTGTATACGATCCCGAAATAGTAGACTGAATTATCCAAATTCATAAGAGTAACATGTCAGAGTTCTGCTTTGGGGGTAGATTTTCTTTTTAATGTGTCACATTAAGAGCATCATCTCTGGGAGACCCACTGCTGCTGAGTGCAAAAACATCCCACATTTCACCATAAATATATCATATTTTCAGCTAATATTCACTGCTCCAAAAATACTTAACATGGTTTATGATCAATAAAACATCAGGCAGCCATCAGAAGTTTTTTGATCTAAGGCATCATGTTCTGAATATGCAGCATGCTCCAATATTTATTAAGAGGAGAATTGTGGATTTGTGTATTCATGGACTTGAGAGGTTATGCTGGGTTGTGCATGTTTGCATCAATCAGTATGGATGAATGGGCCTGGCGTGTTGGACTGTATGGCAAGAGTGCACCAGCCTTGGTTTCTGTGAGTATTGACTGAAGATTGTATGCAACCCATGTAAAATTCATGCTTTGTGCCACATTTACAAAAGACTCCTGGAATAGTTTCTGGGGGAAGATTACACTGGAGCAATGGGAGGATGGAGTTGTGGACAACAAGACTGGAAAATAGAGCAAAGAAAGGGCGGCGAGAGAATAATATTAAATACAAAGGAAATGTGCCATTGAGGGCTGGAATAGTGAAGATTACCCCTTTGAGCAAATTCAAAATGAAACTCCCAAATCTATTGGCAGTATCATCATTATCCCAAGCAAGAGCGATAGATTGAATACCACCAAGCTTGAGCAGCATCAAAAAAGGAATTTTCTGGCTTTCTAAGGGCCTGACTGTTTGTAAATGGAGTAACACATGAAGCGATAAACTCATCGTCTTGCTTTTATCTCTGTCTTGTGAAATTAAAACATTCCAAAATGCACATACTGAGACATAGCCTCATTAAAGTATTGTCATGGTGATGCTTGGATTATGTATAGGGTGGAGAATTCAGAGACATCACAGTAAATGCACCGCCTCTCTCCTTTATGCACTGTTAATCTGCAACCATAAAAAAAATTACTGTTATTCTATTAATTGGAAAATAGATAAATGAAATAAGGGTATGTATTTCTGTACTTATATTCTGTATATTGCAAAACAAGCAATTGAAGCCTGAATTCAGCACCCACCAATGTTCAGTTGTGGACCTGAGGATCCTCTGTCCTGAAATTTCTGTTTCTCTGCTCCAACACATCTGGTTCAAATAAACACGCAGCCGAACATCACACAACACCAGTGCCAAGTGGCTAGTGGACCTAGAAGCCTTCGGGCACAATCAGCATCAAGAAGGGGTTGGGCCTTCTCATGCTTACTGCAGAGGATAGCTGCCTTATATTCTTTCTTTTTTTTTTTAGGCTTTTTACAACTTCAGTGTAGAATTGCTTAGATATGTCTGTTTATATTAATGAAGTCTTCATTCAGTCATCATTCTGGTTCTGTCAGGACTCTCCTCAGTCATCAGGTGCTCTAGCTTTGCACCATTCTCCACATAAACTGAGTATCTCCAGTGAGGACAATGCATCTGACTGTATACATCTTCATGTATGAAAGGACGACTCTGCAAAACTCTCTGGATATTGATCTAAGTTAATTTGAGAAAATCGCTTGTGAGAAAAGTGTCTAAGTGAGAATGAAGTGAAAATCAATATATGGACTACTCCGCTCCTCTTATTAAGCCTACTGCTGACCAACTTTGTTCTAAGAGTTTTCTGCACAGCATGATCCTGTGGCTGTCTACATCTCTCTCAACATTTCCTCTCTTGGCGAAAAGTGATTTGCATACTGCTTCACTTCATAGAGAACATAACACTCTCATTGCATAATTCACACTGTGTTGGTGTTTCAGTGCATATCGTGGAATGTGATACACATTTTTAATTTCATCTAAAGAGACCAAAAAAAAAGAAAAAAATCATGCTAACATTGGATGAAGTGAAAAGATGTTCTGGTCTTCTAAGAAATTTGTCTCCTTACTTATTGCTGCTCCCCTAAATTGTTGAAGCGTGCTCCTTTAGGCTCAATAAATACTAGACGTGTTTCTGTGAACTCACGTTATACAAGTGACACCATATGGGATGCAACTCTTGTTTCTTCTACTCATCACTGTTTTTACTGTCTTCATGCTGTCTTTGCAGATGCATCTCGTGTTGTATCCCTACAGACATCTCCCCATCTTCCCATGCATCTCTTTTAACCCCTTTCATTTTCGTCACTGTGACTTCCTAATTGCATCATGGTAGATCTCTTGTAAGCCGAAGGGGGGAGTTGTTCTGCTGTGTAAGCCTGTTTTCTTCACCCAGCTGATTGATTTTCCCTGTTTTATCCAGAGGCAGTAAGTTGGGGCCGTAGCACAATGTGCAGTCTGCTGATGCTTCTGATTTCCCTAGATATAAGGCACAATGATACTTTAGACTTGACTTTACCATTGCATAGATTCACATTTCCAATCAGAAGGTTGCACAGAAATCAGTCCTTTTTACACCATCATTACATTTCTGTAGCATCAGACATTTGACACCCGTGGAAACACATTTTGACATTTTAATAAAACAAAATACACACTAAGCTGGGTAAAGGATATTGGATGGTGTCACTTCGACATTAGCTGCAATTATCCACAGCTCAGGCCTGGATCACACTGAAGCTCATTTCATGTCTGTATTATATACTGAATGTGAATGAGTGGGTGAGTGAGTGAATGAATGAATGGATGAATGAATGAATGAATGAATGAATGAATGAATGAATGAATTAACAAATGGATGTTTTTTGTCAGAAGTGACCTGATTTATTGGCTACAATGGCCCTAACAGTGGTACCCTGTTAAAATAAAAAAAAGCCAATTCAGTTGTATTACCTTCGTACATTTGGTATTTTTATACGAGATTGATGGAAAAATCTTAGCTGGTGAACACCTGAATAAGGATAAGTCCATTTTTACTTCTTTAGATAACCAGTTTCATCACACTGTTATAGTCAAAGCACAATCACAAGGTCTGATGAAGCTGAATTCATTTTAGATTTTCAGTGTGAGTTGGTATCACATGACTTTTCATAGACATAGACAGAGTTATAATGGATGCAAACCAATTTGCTGTACTTATCATTTTTAACTTCTGGTTTTTACATTGTCCACTGTTCAAATTGTCTATCAACAACTCTGGGAGTAGTAAGTTTATACTTATTATGAATACTTATCACACACATTTATACATGCTACAATGTCATGAAATTTGTTACCTGCATTTGATCCTTTCTGGTGGAGCAGCCCGGGAGCACATCAGCAAACTACCAATCTTCTGATAAGTGGACCACTTGAGCCGCAGTGCCCCCCTGCTGGACATTCAGGCATGCTGCCCTACATAACAAATGAGTTCCCAACATAATAGCTTATGAAGTGTTCAATCTGTACAGCCAGTCCATCACAGAGAAGTAGAGTAAGGTGTTTAACTGTGAACTGTTCTCTACTCACATGTGGATCATGTTGTGTAACGCAGTGCAGCCCCGGAGATCACTAGGGCTGAAATTCTGAACAACATTCTGGGTAGTGGGAAACAACCAATAACAGAGCATTTAAAGATCTAGCTGTCTTTGGCTCAAACATGAAGCATCATCCAAATCGATGTGACAAGGTAAACAGGAGACAAGCCAGACAAAGTGATGTGCTCCTTAATGTCTTATGGATGCCACATTTCCATTATCACACCCACAGCAGCTGGGAGGCAGTGGAAAACAGCATCATCATCAGGATCAGACTGTAGATTGCAATTTTCAAAATTGTCTGTGCTTATCTAAACATGTACATAAATGTCCTTTTAGCTTTTGCATCCCCGTACATGCACACACAGACACACACACACGCACGCACGCACGCACGCACGCACGCACACACACACACACACACACATCTGGCACACACAGACTAACAACATATGATAATCCCCTATATTTTAATAACCTGAAACCCCCCCCCCCAAAAAAAAAAAAAACCCCTCCCCTTCTCTCTTAAGCCCTGCTGCTCCCTCTATCACTTTCACCTCCTCCCACCAGTGGGTCTCAGCTGTCTCACAAGTACAGAAATGTGTTAAGTTGGTCTCGAATGCAAATGGAGTAAGGTATGTTTCATTGTCACGCTGGTGGCTTTGTCACATCAGAGCCGTGGGGAGTATCTTCGACAGGCCCTCTGGCCTTGCCAATCAATTATAGATACCAAATGTGTGCTTTAACAAAAACAACACTGTATCACACCTACATGCGGGGCACAAACTCAACATCACAGCACAAACAAATAGACTTGAAAAACAACATGAAAACAGCAAACTAGTGAAAAAGACTCGGCTCATTTCAAAGGGGTAATTTGAGAAGTTTCTGGAGATAACAGGTTAAACACACATTTGATGAGCATGTTCACCTAAGGTCAGTACACCATAATAGAGGCAGACTTATCTTATGAAAATAAAATTAATGAATAAAAATCATATTGAATTTTAATGGGTAAATGAATGTAGATTGCAATTTTCAAAATTGTTTGTTGACTAATTATTGACTAATCAATAATTTATTCACAGGGATAAAAGATGCTTTTTCATGCTATTGTTTTGCGTTCCTTCCAACTCCCATTCAACAACCACAGGTATACCATAGCCGTCGTTAAATGGTTCCACGAGATGCAATGTAAGTCAAAAAACAACACAAGTCGAATTAATTTATCTCCAGGTTAAACTGAAGATAACTATTCCCACTTAAATACTGCATTTTACTGATGAATGCATCTTTAATAATATTTGGTTAATCCAAATCCATTTAAAATTATGAAACCATTTAAATTTATTTTTTAATGTCGAACAAAAAAAAGTCGCTGTCTCACGAGTTACTGTCTTGTCTTCTTTCTGCATTGTGGGTTTTAAGGCCTGCTACTGGCTAATAATATGTTATATAATGTCTTTTTATTCTTATTTATTGTACAGCAAGTACAATATTGGAAACTAACAGATCACATACGGACTGATATAATAATAAAAAAAAACATATTTTATTCAAGAACTAGCCTCTCCTGATTGAAATGATTTTTAGATGTACCTGTTTAACCAATTAAGCTATTTTTTGCCTCACCTTCTATGTCAGATCTTTAACAGACCTTTCAAATAAAAACTCTAGAGGAAAAATATTACACAACATGGCTTCATTTCTGACATTGGGCCCATAGAAGATCATCTGACCAGAGTCATCATGATGCTTCCGTCGTCTGCAGCTGCTGTTGAAGAATGTTGTTGTGCTGTCTGATTATTAAGACCTGTGATTGGCTGAGCTGGACAACCCTCTTAGCAAATCATGTCCTGTTGTGGTCACCATAGACAATTCTCATTCAGGTGGGGTGTTTACGTGAACTGTGGCAGTTTGAAAACCATGTGACTGTCACATTAGCAGCATCACATTTTCACCTCATTTAATTTTGGCTCACTGGCTTTTCTTCTCTCCAGTTTGACCTGTCTGAATGTAGAAAGAAGGCTGGAATGATGTATGCAAGGATGCTTGGCAATCTTCAGAGCATCAATCAACTGTTTTAGAACAGTGTGTTCTATTCATAGAGAGTCATTAATCACAGAGGAGCTTGTCTGGCTGTGGCGTCAAAAGAGCCTGTAGCGACAATAGAGGCGTAAAACTTTGTTCTCTTTGAAACCTGAAGCTGAGCTGCTTACCTGTGAAGTTTGGATCTGAGCAAAATGTAGGCGTTGACTTTCTGCACAGCATCATATGCCTCTGTGTGTGTGTGTGTGTGTGTGTGTGTGTGTGTGTGTGTGTGTGTGCGTGTGTTATCATGAGCATTATATGCAGACCTCCCATCTAAAAAAACCCTCAAATTTTCACATCAGTTGTATTCTCGCGGAGAACACTCACACACACACACACACACACACACACACACACACACACACACACACACACACACACACACACACACACACACACACACACACACACACACACACACACACACACTACAGCTGTGCATGTTTTTTATAGCTGACAGCCTATCGATCAGCCTTTTGTTACATTATGATAGCATTCTTCACAGTGTTATTCACACCATTAGACCGACAGAAAATAGCACCGTTGTGAATTCTGAATTACTCTCATGCCTGTGGGGTTTTGATGTCTGCTCAGATGGATTTCCTGAAATTAACATTTTCAAAGTCACTTGCCAGTTTTACTCCATAATAATTAATTTTTGTCCCTACTGAATGACAGCATGGAATTCAAACAAGTAATCTTACTTTTGGTGTCAGCTGCAACACCAAAGCTGCACTAAGATATTTATGTATCAAAACATGATGATGCACAGCAAAGGCGTTAATTTGCGTAGGAAATGAGTGTTGTCTGCAGGGTACATACAGGTCACAGTATGTAATTCTAATTTTAATTTTATATAATGTGAGAACTGAGTATTTAAATAAGTATGATAAGAGTGCTCTTTCTGATGAGGGCTATGCTTTATATCTGACTGAATATCAGATTTGTATTAATTAAATAAATGCAAGACAGGTTTAAGATATTTAATTAATTGTTTCGTGTTACTTCATTTAATCTGTAATTATCTATAATTACCTTTTTTTATTGCTACAATTTTAAACGGCCTCTTCTTGGCCAGGATACCCTGTAAAAAGAGGGTTAAAAATGGTTAAAAAATACATAAATAAGACGACCATATTATGAGCATACGGACAATCCAGATACCAATATATTCATGGTATGTGGTTAGCTATGCTGATATGAATAGATGGATAGAGGAAATTCCACAATAGAATAATAATATCAGACTTCATACCAAACATATGAAAACAAATATATTGGTATTATAAACCCAGCACACCCAATGTATAGTCAAAAATCAACGTGGTGACGTATCAACTTTGTGTCGGCTAATCATGGATTGAATGTTAGCAGGATAACTGGAGAAAGAAAGGTAACTAATGGTAAGATTGGGAAAGGAGTTAACGTTAAAGGAAAACTCACCTTTCAAAAGACCAAGTGGAAAAGAAAATTTTAGAGAAGTGATATTTCTGTTAGCTGACTACATGAACAGAACTGTATGTAGTTACTTAAAGAGCGTTTTTGTCAGATGCCTGAGGAGCATTTTGGATACTACATCGATTGCCCCATTCCAAACAGAAACCATAGCTGGACAGACTGCTTGTGCTAGGCAGCTACTTTCACTGAGAATTCGTTGCTGTTTTCTGTGTCGTTCCTGCTGTTTGGACTTTCTGCTCAAAAACATGAAAATTGTTGGAACAGTTATGACACTAAAATTACGTGAACTAGGATGTCCATGTATAGTTATTTCTTGATTTCGTGATTCTTTCTGGCAGATGCGCTGTGATTTTGGCCGCCGTGATTGGTTGGGCGCTTGATTGACAGGTAGTGGGTGGACTTGGTGACAGTGTGACAGCATGAGACTTTTCAAGTGAGCTTATTTAAATATATAGGTGGGGATATATGTTACTATAATATCAGAGGTCAATGAGAAAAATGAACATCAATAAATCTAAAGCAAGTCATGACTACTTACTTACTTAATTACAGATTAGGCAAGCCCTTTTTTTTCTGCACTGCACACGTCACTGCTATCATTCGTCATTGATCAACATACTGTCTTATAACTCTTTGAATTAACTAATCACAGCTCTCAAAAATAAACAGCCTATGACAAAAAGCTGTGAATAGACAACCTTAACATGAAATTATCTAAAAATAGTGGAAAGTATTTGGTACTTAAAGTACTTAACATGTGCAACTAATTAAAGCGCATGAATAAATTCCATTTGATGGAAAGGAGTTAAATGTAACTTCTTGTCAGTAATTGAATGTACTTTAACTTGTAATACAGAACAAATCCCAAATTCAAATCCACATATTTCCCCAATGTGGGACAATAACGTTATGTTACATTTTCTTACACGGAATCTGTATCTCAGTTAATCTCGAGAAATGGATAATGTTTTAACATAACCATCACTGATTTTGCTTGAAGTGGTTCATAAAGAATTTGTTCCCCCAATCTCTGGCTGCACTCTTTGTGCTTGTTTCTGTGCAGCGAACTGACTAGACATGGCTATCATGGTAGATTTAGCCCGCTGGGATGAGAAGGTTCAGCTTCGTGTAGGAGGGGGACCCAGTAAAAAGTGCTGGCAAGGAGAGCAAGTGAGGAACAAGGACCAGAACAGCAGCTGGGTGAGTGGGCGTCGGAACCAGCCTTACAAGCCTCTGTGGACATCTTAACAGAGCTGAAGACACCAGAAGAATTTAAAAGAAAAACTACATGGAGAATAAGGATTAGAAAAGAGATCTGAACAAGACATAAAGGAAAATATGTGGAATGAAATTTCCAAAAAACTATTGCAAACCTAGTTTGTCCTGTGTTGATATCACATCTACTGCATCTGACAATGTAGAAACGAAAGAAAGATTTCACAAGATTTTCATTTCACAATGGTGTTGAAATCACGAACTTTGGTGGCACCATATGTGACACATTTTAAATGTGCTTTATTAATACCTTTCCTATTTCTTTTGTACCTATATTAAAATGGTCTCACTGTTTTATTGAAAATTCTGTGTCTTATTCTTCTGGACTTGAGTCTAGTCATCTTTCAAAAATCCTTATAATGAAACTTTTTTTGTAAAGAAACACAATGTTTTTGATAGAAGATCTGCATAATCAATTATGTAAATGCAGCATGGTAAAACTGTGTTTGGCCAACTGCTGATGAATTATAATGATTTTTGTAAATGTTGCCTCACATACAGATTGCCACTGAACAACGTCATGAAATGGCATATATAATTTCAGAGCATATTTATGATTTCAGCTGCATGCAACAAATCTGAAAGCCTTTCTGAGTGAAGGTAACACTGTATCTACACAACAACACTGTGTTCACAGACTGGATTGGACCATTACTGTGTCTTGAACGCAGCGCTTCTCAAATAGTGGGGCGGGCGGTGCTATGTGCGTGTGACCCTGGGGAACATGATTATTTTTTGCCGTACTAGAAAAAAGTGTAACTGCACATCGACTACAGTAGTTAGCAGTGGCGCTCTCATTGTCAGGTTTGTGCAGGGAGTATTAGCTCGAGGAACTATGAAGAAGCGTGTGTAGCACTGGGCTTCACTCTGACTACAGACCGGTGTGTTTACTGTATCTAAAAATGCTGGCAGCAGACAGCGTGAAGCCTAATGAATGAAGGTGGAACTTAAAGACATTATGTACACCCCAATCACGCTGATAAGACATTGGATGTTTTTTCAGCGAAAAAGTGACGAATATTGCTAGCAACCATCCCGCTTTCTAAATGCTACTTCAGTAATCGTACTGAACTACTCAGTGGAAAAAAAACCCCATTGAGCCTAGAAAATCCATCCATCCATCCATCCTCAACCACTTATCTGGGACCGGGTCGCGGGGGAAACACTCTAAGGAGGGATGCCCATACTTACCTCTCCCCTGACACCTCCAGGTCCTCCGGGGGGATCCCGAGGCGTTCCCAGGCCAGCCGAGAGACATAGTCCCTCCAGCATGTCCCAGGTCTTCCCCGAGGTCTCATCCCCGTAGGACATGTCCGGAATACCTCCCAAAGAGGCGTCCAGGAGGCATCTGAAACAGATGCACAAGACACCTCAGCTGGTTCCGCTCAAGGCGGAGGAGCAGGCTCTACTCCGAGCCCTTCCCTGGTGATTGAGCTCCTCACCCTACCTCTAAGGGTGCGCCCAGCCACTCTACGGAAGAAATTCATTTAGCCGCTTGTATCGGGAGAGCGCATTGTATGTTTCCATGCCATTAAAGTTGGCACATCATAGTAAGTGAACCTAAATGCAAATTAGGTGTCACAAAACAACTAAACGGTCTGTCTTGACGTAAAAACGACACAAGGACTCACAGTGATGAGATATCATCCTTTTATATCTTTCACAAGCTGAATAAATTAGAAAAGATGCTACAAAGAAGGACTGACGCACATATGATGTTGCCTGAAGATATAAAGTAATGATAGCACATGACTCACTGTGCTGATCCACCACCTGCAAATGAAACCCTGTGTCGTTAAGGTAGTGACAGAGATGTGACGTGGCTTATCATAATATGATATCATATCCATTTAGAACAGATTCCGAAGCAATGTCAATTTAACATTCTCACACGACGTATTGATTCATGCAACACTAGTGGGATGAGGTGTCAGGATACGCTGTTATGTTTCTGGTTATTATTTAGCAGTGGGGTTTATCCATCCAGTGATATGTCTCCTGCTGATTTTCTGTCTGTAATAACAGAACTGTGATTGATGGTCGGGTGCTAATTGTTGTGGACTTGATGAAGTGAACAAAAGAGCACTGCCAGCCTCCAGGCTCCTATAGACTTAAGTGACTGGTGGATCAGTAAAGTGCTTGTGGAAGCACAAGGGAAGCGAAACCATTTCCTGTTTCCTTCTCCTCACTCCACAAATGCAGCACAGTGACTGGATGCCCTCCTCTCCTTCATTGTATATTCACCCCATCGCCCCTCTTTTCTCTCCCTAATTTCCTTTTTTCATAAATCTCTCTTCACTACATTGTCTCACCCTGCTTTTCCCTCTCTCCCCCATTTTGTAACTGAGGAATACATGGATCCCCTCATTTCTGTCCAGCCCTGATTCACTTTCCTATAGGTCTTCTTGCCATCTATCATCACTGCTTTTCAGCAAGCACTGCATCTCACAAATGCAGCCTCTTCTCCACCTTCTTCACTCTTATCTCCTCATCCCCTCATCAGTCTCCATCAAGGCTGACTGCTGCCACTTCAGACCTGTCCATCCATGCATCTCTTTCTCATTCTCTCCCTCTCTTTTCAGCACATAGTTCTCTCTGTCTTCCTCTATCCATCTTTCCCTTGGCGAACAGACAGGCGCCACTGAGTTGACACCGGCAGCAGTTGAAGCAGTGGTATTGAATGGGGTGGGGGTGACGGGGATGACAACATCAGTGATGCATTTTGCTAACCAGCTACTAGTAAAAGAGTCTGAAGATTGTTTAATAAGAGGAAGATTAAAAATCCCTCACAAGTGATTTATTGTGCACAGGGGACAAGACAAACCCCGTGGCCCCTCCTATTCAAAAAATAGATTTTGACATTTTTTCAATGTGAGAGAAAAAAAATGCTGTGAAAATGTATTTCTATGTGCACCCTGTTTTGCCAAACTAAATTTTAATCTTTTATCCTGCAACAAAACTGTCATAAACATTAGTTGCCTTTTGCTTTTAATTCGAAATCAATGGTTTTATCAATGGCTTTATTCATTGCTTTTTATTTTTTGTGATTTACACTCACATACAGGGGACGTTTTTGTTTGATTACTGTGTTTTATTTCCATTAAGTTAAATCAACCAAAAGTTAACATTAAATTGCAAAACATTCAGCATTCAGTGGTCAAAAAATTGTTAATGCTTAAAATCTAACCTGGCTAACATTGGTTCCTACTTATACATGAGCACCAATTATCCCAAGCAGACCCAATACGTCATTCGGCTCCTACAGGGGGACAACCCCATCAATAATTTAAAAGAAATATGAAATAACAGGCAGGTTGTGACAGAGTTTTCTTACAAGAAGCCTATAGTCTACATAGCTGGCACTAATTTCAGCCTGACCCGGATTATCTGTTTGCACATAAACACATTGTGGGTTCGTTCCCTTTTCAGAAGTTCACAGAGCTGTGAATTAAAGAAGGAAAAAATGCTGAAGATGATGTGCCAACAGGACAGCTGAAAAGGCCACATTTAGTCTGACATCAGAGCAAACTGATAACTTAGTTTGATATTTACTGTTATTTTGGCGTGAAATGTGCAATCTTAATCTGTGAGCTGTTGGTGTACGTTTTACAGACTGTTCACATTAGGTTAAATCCTCTTGCCATGTTCGCGTGATCGGCTCTTATTCATGGTCCTGAAGCCTAATTAGATCATCTTCCACATCGTGCCTGGCACGGAAAATGAAATGTTAAATGTCTTAAGTTTGTATTAAATATGAATGTTCAACTGTGTTTTGGAATTTAGTCTCATTGGGCATACCTATCAACTTAAAAAAGAATTATGCCTGTTGATTGCTTACTTTTTTCGTGATTAAAAAAACAACCCCCCCCATTCCCTGTTTTTCTGACAAATCTCACCCTGCTCACATGAATATGTGGGATAGCATTTTGCTAGTTGTAAATGCAGTAAAATTCAAATGATTCCTCCTTTCTTCAGCATCATGCATTTTGTTTCTGTACTGAATCTGCAAGAGTTGCATTGATGGATGTTTCAACTGTACTGGGTTAGACTATGAGCTCTTCTCAGAGGAGTGGGATGGTGATAATCCTCTCCTCTTTTAGTGAACACTTGGGTAATTTTTTTAATTGTAACTTCACATTGTGTACGACATGATGTAATAACATATTCAAAATGGAAAGAGTCAGAGCTGATGTGGAGAGGTACATCCATTGTGACAACTAGTTTGCCTACCCCACAGGTTTCCAGATTGTGACTATAACATAAATTTACTAGCACAATAAATGTTAAGACAATCGGTGATTAATAACACTGACTGCACACTGCCACCAAAAGCAGAAAGGAAATGTTGATTGCACGTAGAGAGCTTTGATGTAAAAGTAGCACTTGGAAAGTAAGCATCATGTCAGCATCGGTTAAATCCTGAGAATACTCATCCAGAGGCTGCATTTATAGAATTATCTGAGAAATTTTTGTAACCCCTTTAGAAAAACAATGGAAAATATAATTGGTATAATACATAATTGATGCTGTGTCAGGTCACTTTTATTTTACCCAAAAAGTGAGGAGAAATAAAATCTCTAATGAGGTTTATAGTAACACGCAAGATGCAACAATAGACAATATAATCTAAATCAGCGGTCCCCGACCCCCGGGCCGTGGACTGGTACCGGTCCATGGGTCATTTGCTACCGGGCCGCACAGAAATAAAAAATAATTTACATTACTTCCGTTTTATTTATTTCGGAGTCCAAAAGATGTTTTATTTTGAAAAGTGACATCTGTGTGGAATGACGCACAGACGAATGCATGCGTCTGTCCCGCTTGACAGGTCTCGGTCACGTGACAGCTGTGACACCCATAAATTAAGCGCCCACTGTGTTCTGGATTAAAGTCAAAGCAGATTATCCTGAGATCGACCAAAAAGTATCGAAAACCCCTGCTTCCATTTCCAACCTCCTGTCTTTTTGATGTGGGATTGTTTGCAGTGACCATAAAGAAAACCAAACTGCGGAGTAGATCGGACGTCCGGAACACACTTCAGGTGTCATTGTCTCCCATAACCCCTAGATCAGCGGTCCCCAAACACTAACTGTCATTATTGTTCTTATTATTATTTGATTGACTTGTTCACCCTTGTATTGGACATGATCAGTATTTCTTCTACATTGAAAGCACTGATTGTATTTCAAAATCAACCTCATCAGTGCAGTCATTTCAATCAAGTTTGTATTATAATTATTTCTTACAATTATTTCTTTTACAGAGATGTTGATTATCAATTTATGAAAAAAAGGTTGTTTATTGTCTGTTGATGTCTGCATTTTACATCAAACCACTGCGTACGATTTATTATTAGACAAGAGCTGTCCTGGCGTCATTAACGATCATCGAGCAAATAAAGACCGGTCCGTGAAAATATAGTCTTAGATGAAACCAGTCCGTGGCGCAAAAACGGTTGGGGACCGCTGGTCTAAATGATTGCTGACCCTGGCCCTCTCCCCATTTATGATCCTGCAATGCCTTAAATAAAATATCCTTCAGGATTTTTTCCCATCAGCTTTAGTGGCCATGGCTGAGTAAAAAACATGTATTTCTGCTTAGGGGCAAAAGTGCTTTGAAATTTGATAGCAAGCTAGTAAAGTGAAAAGTTAGTATACAGAAAATGATAAAATAATCAAGTGAAGAAGACGTTACCCTTGGAGATGGAATGCAAAATGAAAGGCATCCCGTTCAGGAACAGGACAGAACAGGGCACATAAGCAGGGAGGAATTGGTGAGTCTTTACGGAGCTCCAGCCTTTGCTGCTGTGAGCCCACAATATAAATCATGAATCATTTACAGTCTCTTTCCCTCAGGAGCCTATGTTTAAATATTAATGCTCTCCATTCAGATCACAGCCACCCTGACCTGCATAGCTAGGTCTGGTCCCCAAGGACAGCGTGTGAGCACACTCCCCACACACAAATACAAAACACTTCCATGGATCCTCTATAAGCATATATAGAAAATACAGGACTGCTAGAAAACTCTGTCATGTATCATTCCTGTCCCTGATGTTTGTTTATATATATCAACTCCACACGCATACACACATTACAGGAATGCTTAATTTTTCTGTCTTTAAATGCACGTCAACATGCTCATATAAAATAAGAATCACAAGCTTGCAGTGCTGCAAATTGCAGCTCTGGCAGCATTTGTGGATGGAAGATGGTTAATGATCAGGCCAGCTACTGGTTGCTTATTCAGTGTGCTCTCCTGATGAGGGACCTTATGTCAGAGGGCTCTGACTCCAACCGAACAAACAAATAAGCATCCGGTATCAACAAGATGAATTTAGGCAACTAAAACTATTTTCAAATTACAAAACAACAGAAAAGGAACACCCATTAATCGAAACATTATAAAGTTTCCTTGAGCAAGGCACTTATTTCCAGATTTTCCATCGCAGTTATTCATTGTCCCGCAGTAAGCAGGCAGAGTCTAGAGTGAATGCTGGGACAAAAGTACAAAAAGAGGACAGACCTATACTGTATGTCACATATCAAAATATAACAGTATCGACAAAATAACCTCCACAACTCATGCTCTCCTGACTGTGCCTATTTCTTCTATTCTGTCTATCTTGTTAACACTTAGAGCATCTCTCCAACATGAGAATGGCGAAGATTTGACACTAACACAAACATTTCTGACATCTGCCACAACCGTGTGAACATTTCCTCAATCCAGCTCAACAAAATGATGAGGATCCCTCTCAAGCTTAGGCTGCCAGCACCCCAATTAGTGTCACCTCCTTCAGTCTGGAGCATTTCTGTACATGGCTCACTTTCTCCTTACATTTCTCCTTTTTCCCGTCCTTTAATCCACACCTTTTGAGCCTCAGGCGCACTCGTATACACAGGTATCTGCTGTCTTTTATTTTTTTGTTGTTGCTTTTTTTATCTGCTATTTTTTTTAAACTACATGCTTGACTGGGTCTGTCTTATTGCTCTTTTAATATGACCATTTCCTATATCGAACTTTTCAAATCAATACTTAATATCAGAAAGAAGAGTTGGCTTTATGCTGTATTTACTCTGGCTCATCATCAAGACACACCGGTCATTGCCTCCACTCAACCTATTCACACCAAATGTAATGAAATATTGAATTGGAAACACAAATTTGTTCTATCAACAACATAAATAAGTATCCTGATAATATTTGAGAATACTTTGATCAGAGTTTAACTTGAAGAGTTTGAACTCACATTGTCTAAACTGTCCAAAGATTCTTGTGCAAGTGAGAGAAACTGCATAACAGATGTTCTGCCATGTTGTTCTACATTTTTAGCGAACTGTGAACCACAGATGTCTCTGTGCTAAAAGCATATATTACACCGCATTTGTTTTGAAGGGCCTCCTTTCAAATAACGTGTTGTCTCTCAAGCTATTCCCAGTACTCCCATTAACCATGCATTACAGGCCTAAGTGTATTGGCTGGATAGAATGGGCAGCAAGCAGATTTTAAGTATGTCTTGCATGCACTGTATAATTTATTATGTTAGGAGCCCTCAAGCTTTTTAATGGTCTCTGCTCTCATTATCCAGTCTCTGTTTTCTCACAGCGCCTTCTGAGACTTCCCTCTAATGGAGGGACAAATAGATTCATATGAGTCGTAATTACAGCATTTTTAAGAAACGAGAACAGCGTGAGTCTCAGTCGATACTTCTATATCTATCATCAAGCCATGAGCGAGGGTGAGGGAGAACAGTCCAATCAGACAGTGTCAGATCACCCAACAAGCTTGTCTATCATTTGTCTCCACTGTGGTCTTGCGTCCTGTTTCTATCTGTTTCCTGTCTTGCTGGTGACTGATGGGGCCTTTGGAAGAGCTGAAAACCATGTCAGAGTTGCCAGGTGCCTGATCAGGCCCAGCTCTCTCTGCCTGCAATGAACAGAAGCAGATGACTTGTAATTTAATTGAGATGCTCTCTGCTAGAGAATGGTTTCATTAGCATATTCCAGATATAAAGAGACAGGGCATACACTAGAGAAATATCTCTCTGTTGGTTAATCAAGAAAAAGAAGCAAACTGGGAGAAAAGAGATGTCATTGCAGTTTGACAGCATTTCTAAAAGTGTTAGTGATATCTACACTCTAACAATAGCAGGTGAATAGCAATCCTCTCAGCCATCTACTTTTAAAAGAAACATTTAAAAAAAGCAGGACACTAATACAATAGCATAATTGAGAGCATATCTGTAACATAAATAATAGTTTCTCATATACAGTATCCCATAAAAATACTTGTATTGAAAGAGGAGCATTCTATATTCACTTCTCTGCCAGCAGGAGCTCATGCATAAACAACACTGTCATATTTATATAGGCATCCCTGTGGAGTCTTTCCACAATTGTGCTGTTATACTAACTACCTCTACCAGGGGAACATGACAGTATCACCGCAACACATGTTCTTAAGTGATTAAAATTCACTCTTCTCTTGTAGGCCTTTCTTATCGCTGAGTATTTTTGGTGTCTCTCAGCTGCAGTGAGGGTCACTGGGGGCAGCTGGGGGAAGCAGATAAAAAATTGCAGATTCCATTCACAATGAATTGGTATGCACACACACACACACACACACACACACACACACACACACACACACACACACACACACACACACACACACACACACACACACACACACACACACACACACACACACACACACACACACACACACACACACACATACACGGGACATGTTTTTCAGCTTGTCCTCTGGAGTGCTGGGTTGATAAAAACAGATCCTCTCCATTGCACTTGAGCAATATTCTCTTTTCTTTTTTCTTATCCGCAGCCTATTGTTGGACCACTGGGTGGTGACTGGGTTTAGTCAAGAGAGGAGAGTAGTGAACGGAGGCTGGGACAAGCCTTATGCCCTCATTCTATGCTCCAGTGCCACGAAGCAAAGCAAACCCACATTGTAAAATCTCAGCTGGCACCTCACAGGATTCACGTCATCAAATGATAAAACATTTTCTTTGGGTAAAACTACAGTATTTTGTGACTAATTACAATGTGGAGCAATTGTATTCTCCTAATTCAAATCACGCTAGAAATAATTTTACAAGAATATTAACCTTATGCCACTTCCCTGAGGCAGGCAACTGTGAAAACTTTAGATGAAAAATTATTCAGGTATGGCATTCTTTGAATTTTTACAATTCCAATTCTGCATACAGCTTCAGTTCCTGATAATTCTTGATACCGCTTGTTTAAATGGGCAGCAGACATCCTTCATGTTGTGCCAAGGTGAATGGAGTGTCTTATCGAGGGACCACTGCCACTCATTTGGCAACAGTAAACTGGTTACTTGTGATGGAACCTGAAACATTTCAAGCACAATACATTCACTGATTTTTAGGCAGAAGCGTTTAGTTTTGCTAGATGTGCATTCACCTCTGATACAAAACTTTTCAGCACAGGATTTGCACTGTTTTTCAGGGAAAAACAAATTCACACTTGTGCACCATTTGTTGTGGTCCACGGCAAAGCCCAACTTAAAGGACTGTACTCAACTCTAACCCCAACCCTAAGCCTTCCCTTCGTGCTGGATACTATGGAAGCCGCAAAACTAGAATATGAGCAAAAGCTATTTGGTAACCCGTTCCAAATTGAAAGTGTTTACTGATGCTGAACAGTCGATGGAATTTTTTCAAATGACAGACAAGAAACCACGGAAAAAGAATAGCAGTTTCTGATTGAGATTTAATTTAATTTTTCAATTAAGTTTAGTCTTAATTCTTTATTGTGTTTCTGGTGGTGTATATATTTGTGCTCTATACATCTATACTCCAGGGAGATAATACTTTCAAGAGCTAGACAAAAAGCCTTTAAAATTCATGTGCTCCTAACCCAGTGCTCGCAGTTGACCTTGTAACTTTTCCAGTTTGCAGCCAAGTAAAGTTCCACTTCTGCTCCTAGCTCTGCGATCTAATGAGGGTTGGTGGAGAGAGATGTGCTTGCTATCTGCAGGGCCTTGTTGTGAAATTAAAGGTCATTCTCACTGGATGAGCAACCCTGATACCTCCTATCTCTTTTCTCACTGGCCAATGGGGAAATCAAATGCTATTAGACAGAAGAAGCGTCCTTTATCATTGCGGTCATTATCATCCAAATCATCACCCAGACCACGAAGCATCATTTAGCCTCTCCATTTAACTTCTCACCAGCCATGTATATCCACCAGTGACAATGTGTCCAGCAATATTGCGAGCTGCGGGGAATTATGCAGGAAGGAAAGCAATTAGTGAGCCGGAAAAGGATGAAGATTCAAAGGCAGGGCGTGTACAGTTATAGACCAAGGAGAAGGGGGAGACAGAAGTTAGAGAGCTGAATTACTTATTAATGTCTCTAATGAGGACGACACAATGGTTTTGTGATGGAGCTAAGCAATGTACCTGTCGTAGTATAATGGTGGTAAATGTCCACGCCTTCAGGAGAGGATCTAGAAGCTCTGCGGATAAGCTGTAAGTCTCTGGGAAATTTGGTTTCCGAGGATTTGACACAGTCACAGTTTGATTTTATTTTTTTTATTGAATGCAATTGCTTTTTTAAACTGGATATTATTAATGTTTTGTTATTAATTAACATATATTAATTATGAAACACATGACTTAATATGGCGTGTGTTAAATAGGTCTTCATAGTGCTTAACCCAGGGAGAAACTGATTTTGAATTTACTGCGTACAACTTTTTGGTTAATTTACCGTCTCATTAGCTCTGGTTTGAATGGAAAAACCTACTGCACACTACTTTGCAAATGAATAGTGAATATCGTGAAACATTTTGCACCTCCATTGCTTTGACAGTTTATTCTTGTTTAACCAGCCATCCATCTTCCATCAAGGATCAACAGTGAGATAAATGCCAGGAATAAGACTTCTGTATATTTATTAACTACATTTAGTCATCGATCTGTATATGAGTATTGACAACAGATTTTACATTAAGCATTAACATGGCAGACAGAAAACATGTACACTATTAATGTTAAGATATAAATGTAATGTAATATCTGTTTTAAAGGGCAATATGCTATAAAGAACAAATGTGAATTTTCAAAACAACTTGGGTTCACTAAGATTAGGAAATATGCATATTTTCTTTCTATTTCCCTTTGTGTTTTTCTTCGCGTGTGTTTCCCAGAGGAAAGAAAGTCATACCAGAGCGTATATGGTCCATTTTGCAGGTGTTGTCAAAGATGATGCAAACATGTAGAGAGAAGACAGTGGCAGACAGGGACCGTAAATGGGAAGTGAAAAATGGACCTCAAGAGATGATACCATTGGGGAAAATGAGTTGTCCAAGAAGGGAGAGAAGCAATGCATTTGGGATATCGCTTGGCAGCGGGGATGGAACTAGAGGACATAAAGAATGACCAAGAGAGTGCTTGTTGCAATGAGGAGGTTGACAATAGCAGGAGCCAAAACATGTTTTACATTCAATAATCATTTTCTCCTAAGAAATTAATTGCAAGAAGTTGTTATATCGTTGTAGCTATCATTTTAAAGTAAAATTTACCCACAGTATGGGATTCTAACTATTCAATGCTGTTCTTTTGCAGGTCTCAAGGCAAATTCATTGATGTGTCTGTAATAGCTATTTGGTAATTAAATGTGAAAATAACTATTTTTTGCACTTAACCTGAAAACAAGAAGTTATCAAAAAGACAAAGATATTGAAAACAATAATTGAAGATAAGGACGTTTAAGCGACTTACTGCTATGTTATTGCTATTGTCCAATTTGATTTATCATGTTGGAATGTATATCATTCATCAGTTGGTCCCCTTACAATAAAATGCAGGTTAGAAAGTGAATGAATAATTATTGAAATTCACAGTTTCATTGATAGTATTACCAGAAGTAGCAGGCTAAAAAAGAAGAAAAAAAAAGTCTGTCACTGTCTCAACATTCATTAAAAGTTTGAAGCCTTCTCTTCCAATGTGTACACAGAATTCAATAAAGATGACAGAGAATGTGATATATTTCTTTTCTTATTTTATGAAAAGTGACGTCAGAGGGCTGGAGAGTTAACAGCAAGGAGCTCATGGCAGCTCCAGCAGTGCTCAGATCAAGATTTAAAAGGAGCGCCCAGTCTGTCTCCCCTCACTCCCATTAAAGAACGGCAGATTTGCTAGTTTTTTGTGAGATGTTTTGTCTTTTTATCAGTGGTTGAAAAGCTCATGTGTTTCCTCACAGCATGGTGGCTGCTAATTAGTTTAGCACACTTATTACCCACAGGGCTTATGAACCTCTGCTCTCCACTAACTGGGTAGTCGACCAAAGATGAAACAATTATGAAAAACCTTGGTGGATGGAGAAGACAGAAGTGGTAAGATGATGAAAACAGGAATCTGTTATTATTATTATAATGAATAATGTTAAGAAAGAGATGGATCTCATTTTTAATACTTGTTTCAATTTAGCCACTTTATTTCCATTTTTGGATATAATCATATCTTGCAGCGATAAAACAACCCTGCTTCAATTTCAAACAGACAAATAAGAAGCTCCTTGCCTCATGAAAATATTAACTACTTGAGGAAGTCATTGGAGTTTTATCAAAAGGACAGCCAAGGCTACCCAAAATTGATGACTGCCTTTTGAATGAGAAATGAAGGATAAATTAAAAAAGCCAGCATCTTGATTGCTTTTCTTACCAGGCATCAACAGAAACAGCATTAACTCCCTGCTGTTTTCCAGCCTTGTTTTTTTCTCATATTCAAATTCCACAGCCTCTGAGGAGAAGATGTATCCCTGATGATCTTTGTCTAACCTCCAAGGCTAAAATTCTGGCTGTCCACTTCACTTGCCCATTTTGATACACAAACCTCCCTAACAGCCTCTTTTCCATATTAACATCAACTGCTTCAAAATAAATCCTTATGAAATGCCGAGATTAATCAGAAACTCCTTTGGATGCAAGCTAACAAGTTATCAAACATCAGGCATCCTCAGCTGTCATGAGGCTGCTCTTAATAAAAAGAATTTAAGAAGGAGTAGATACTGAAGTGTTTTTTTTAGGTCAGGGTGGGAGAAAGGCATGGGATGTATGGTCGTGGTCACAGCAGGGTTTACCTGGTAATTGGGATAGAGAAGTAGTTAAAGTGATGGGCAGTAAGAGTTGCAGGAAACGAGGTCATGGAGGAAACAAGGGAGAGGAATGAAGAAAGACGGGCTAAGTAAGGGGGAAGCTGAGGGGAGAGAAGATGAAGGGGGTGAGAATGGTAAATGTAGGGCTTGTGGAGGGCTCCTGGATTGGAAACATGTGGATATTCTTGATAGAAAAATGAAGGGAAAAGAGGGATGAGGTTGTTCGCAACAGGGGGAAAGCCCAAGTAGAACAACGCTGGAAGAGAAATTTCATCAAGGTGCAACTGGATGGAGACCAGAAAGTAGTTTTCTCTGTCTACTCAAAACTGAAAGGGTGAGGAAGGGAACGTAAAAGCAATTGAAGAGAGAGATTGGAAGAGGTGAAAGCTTGCAAAGGGGGGGGGGGGGGGCTGGTTGGCGAAAAATGGATGAGAAAAGGAGGACAGTCTACGCTGGGGAGGAGATTGCAAATTTTTGGGTTAGTTTTTGCAATGTAATCACAGACAGGGAAAGTGGAGATGGGTGTTGGGAATGCAGACGAAGGGTTGAGGGGTATGCACTTGGGGATGATGTTGGGGGGCATGTTGGACGCCAGTAATGACAGCTGAGGGGAGGTAGAGATGAGATGCAATTACACTAGCAGTAAGGGATTCAGGTGATGAGAAAAGTCACAGGGAAGCTTGGGAATGAAAGATCTAAAGAGCAGCGTGAGGAGGTAATGTGCTCATGTCAGTCATGCTAAATCACAAGCATTTTTAAAATAAGAAATCCCTCCGTTCACTAGAGCTTCTGATGCCCTTGATCAAGGCTAAAATGGGAGAACACATGCATGTTAATTACTCAGAGATGATTCATTCAGCACCCTCCATGCGCACTAAATGAATGCAAACCCCTCCTTCACTCACCTTCAATCTTGTTCAAATTTCCCTAAGAAAATCCTATTACTGGTCTCCACTAGCTGCTTATCCCTCACCATGACAGAGAAGATTCTGGCCTAGCAAACATGAATGGGTCATTTGCTCTGGAAAATGAGAGGTGCAAATCTGCAAACATAACCCACTTCTTTTGTCACGCACAATAGAAAAGCCTGGAAAGAAACTACTCTGAGCAGTTTGAAAAACCTTCAGCATCATCTCATTCTGACATTAACACCCTTCTGAGAACATTTGTTTGACATTACGGTAGACATAGATGTGATGGACAGTGTTCGTTTAGAGCACAGGGGTGATGGGAGATTATAATTTTATTGCCTATATAAAGAAGGAGACAGATGCCTTATGAGATTTTTATCTGCATAGGAAAGAGGAAGCTGAGAGGTTTGGACTCACTCCAAAATGGTTGCCTTATTACTTTCGAAGCACAACCGCATCTCTAATACTGTCTGTGTCTTCTTTGTGCGTCTCCATATCAAGTCTATTGAATATACCGTAAGGCTAACTTTTTCAAAGCTTGAATACAAAGTCAAACCACTGATGAGAACATTATGCAAATGAGGTATTTGGTAAAAGATGATAAATTCAGCTTATTAACAAAATTTTCTAAAACCATAGATGCATACACACTTACCTGCAGATGACAGAATGTGCATATTGTGGTCCTTCACCAGTGATCAAGGTGAACATGAACAAAACAGAGGT
Source organism: Antennarius striatus (assembly GCF_040054535.1). Lineage (NCBI taxonomy): Eukaryota > Metazoa > Chordata > Actinopteri > Lophiiformes > Antennariidae > Antennarius > Antennarius striatus. The sequence goes on from NC_090789.1 coordinate 10,682,306, forward strand.
GGTTGTGCTGCAACTCTTACACTTTTCCTCCAGTTGTTTCAAAAATGGATTGTTAAGCAGTCAGCTCTTCAGTAAACACATTTTCAATAATCACAAGAATTTCTCTGACATTTTCTATAGTAGTACTAAAGGGAAAACTACAGCAGTCCACCATATTAACAAAACATGTGGCAAAGACAAAGCAAACTCAGACTGTGTCTGCACATTAACTGTAATGTAAAATATATACACAAGGACTAGAGCTATGAAGCTCCAGTGTTATGTTGCCTTTGTTTTTATTGTGTTATACCTCCAAACATTAAACTTATATCCATGTGCTGTGCTGTGAGCCTAATACCAAAAAGTTAAGTATATTGTATCATGAAAGCAGTAGGAATACAATACAGAGACAGTAAAATGTTAGCTGGTGTCACCAGAGGCTGAGTCAGTTACCTTGAGTCTGTGTTGTCAAACAGAGGGCATTGTTGTCAGTTACGAAGGAAACACAACATGGCACAAATGGAGTGGCTGGTGTTTTTCCTATTTGTATCTGAGCTGTCTTCAAATTACAGCCATGTCCCAATTTGAAGGAACGTGCATTTGCAGATTAAATACATCATAGCGCCACAGCTAGGACCTTTCTAATTTGTAAATTCATCGATGGATGCTTCATAGCAAACCCAATCCCAATATTTGTTACAAAGCAGGTGCTTTTGTCCCCCGGCATACTGAAGCCTGAGTGGACAGGTACAGTACCTACGGATGCCCAATCCGAGTATGAGATGTGTGCTTTCAAATAGAGTTTCTGGGTTTCAAGTCAATGTGAATGTCAAGTTACAAAAACATTGCCCTCTCTGCAGACTACTCTGTCTCATCTAACAGCATTCATGCACCTTGGGCTTTATCATCAATTGAAGGACAGGACTTCGATCCTTTTGAGGATACAGTTTATCTCTTTCTTCAGGATTCTTTTTTTTAATCAATTTCAGGTTCGAACAACTGCAAATGGTCTATAGCATTAGATTTCAGGTTTTCATTGTCAAATTTACCGTTTTCCCACTTGAAACTATTCGACGTCCACAGAAGAAATTATGCGTCCAATTATGTGCTCAAGCTTCAATGATTGTGCATTTGAAGGCGAGAAATACATCCAAATATCTTCAAGTAAGTGAAGCGGATGGAGATCAGTGGGTTTTAGCTGTGCAACCCTGACAGAGACAGACTGAGTGTACATGGCTGCATCTGTATGCATGTGTGTGTTGTTTAGCTGATTGCATGAATATGTTTGTTTTTCACATACTTTCTTTTATGTGTCTGGGAAAGCTCATTGTGCCTATGCTCTGCTGAAAGGCTTTATGAGTGTGTTTGCAGAGTGTCTGAGAGACAGGGCTTTGGCTTTCTTTTTAGGGTTTTCCATACTTTTCTCAGAGGGGGTTGCAGGGGATAAATCTCTCGCCATAACAAACATCAATTATAAAGAATCTGACCAAATCCTGATTTACAGACGTCTGATTTCGTATGTGCCTGCTCACTTCTTGTTTTGAAGTTTTATAAAGATCGAAAAGTGCCCATGTTAGATTTTGTCTCAACACCTAAAGCTTAATTTTATTCCTCAATGTCTGTCTGTCAATTTGTTGGCTCCCTGCAACCCCTCTTATTTCTAATCACATCACAGCTGAGATTTGCTCAGGGGAGCCAGCAGCCATAATCAATTCCTTGTTATTAATAATTAATCAAGTCCGTGTGATGGAATATTCTGTGTCTAGTGTAGATGGTAAATGTAGTTTTCAAATCAAGTCAAAGAAATTGAACTACATGTTTTTGTTTACCGCCGCTTATCATTTCTTTTGATGGATGCCAGAGAGCCGGGGTTATGTCGAGGAGGCACATAACATATGCAGAGGCAGAGGTACTCTCCATTCACTGAGATACTGATCATTAGCTCCTTCACAATGAAAAGAAGTACACAGAGACACCACCAAGGGAAGAAAAGGACAGATGAGAGATGGGTTTGGATAAAACAGAGAGAGAGAGAGAGAGAGAGAGAGAGAGAGAGGAGAGAGAGGAGAGAGAAGAGAGAGAGAGAGAGAGAGAGAGAGAGAGAGGAGAGAGAGAGAGAGAGAGAGAGATGAGAGAGAGAGAGAGAGAGAGAGAGAGAGAGAGAGAGAGAGAGAGAGAGAGAGAGAGAGAGAGAGAGAGAGAGAGAGAGAGAGAGAGGAGAGAGAGAGAGAGAGAGAGAGAGCAATGCGACACAGGCTGCTTGTCTTAATGATTTGCAAAAAGGCAGCAGGTCAGCACTAAGCTTTACACAAAGCACGCTAATTGTAGTGTTCCTGTCACCATCCATCACCATGAAAACCAGAAACAGAGAATAACTATGGATTCATATTCACAGAAATGAAACCCAGATTGAAAACGCAGACGACTTTTAACACTCTTTCTACACTTTCTTTGCTAATGACAGAAAATGGAGGTTTGGATCTCTTTCTCTCTCTCTTTCTTGGTCCATGCTGGGAAAAGACGTGAAAGGAAGTGTGAGGAGTGGGTGGCGTCTGTGTGCATTTTTCATTGTTTTTCTGCTTTTTTTTTCATGTTTATTCCCATTTCTCTTAATATAGTTTAATCACAGTTACTTTGGGAGTTTGTGGGTGTTTGGGGGGGATTAGGGGCAATCTGGCAACCCCAGGGGCGACATGTCGGTGAATCCAGGTCGAGAGGCTGACCATGTCGGCATGCCATTAAACAGTCAGATGCTCGGTGGAAGAGGTGAGATTCCTTAATATACATTGAAAAAGTGAACCAAGTTGTTGAGATTGGTGATTCAGGATACCTTCACCCTATCCTGACCTGGCAAACCCCGCTAAGAGGTGATTATATCGAACGCACCACCGTTCATCAGCAACGGGGGTCTTGGAGTTGACCTGTCTCTTTATTAAGAGACAGGTCAACTCCTGTCTCTTATTACAATGATCCTGCTTGGGTGCAAGAGTCCCCACTTGAAATATGTCGTCTAATTCAGGAGACAGGTTCTGATGGTCCCTAAAGAGATCGATGAAGAGCTGAACATTGCGCTTGTGTTCAGAGTGGACAACTTATTACACAGTCCATGTCACTACTGAGAGCATGAAGTGTTTCAAGTGTGAGAGGGAGGGACATCTCATCCATTCCTGTCCAGAGAAGGACGATGAGAAACAGCCATTGGCTGCTGTGCGGCCGGCAGTCACGGCTGCTGCGGAGCCAGCGGGTATGACTGCTGCGTGACTGCTGAGGTTCTCTTTGGGAGTGACCAGGATGGATAAGATCAGGAATGAGTACATCAGAGGGACAGCACATGTTAGAGGCTTTGGAGATCAGAGAGGCCAGACTGAGATGGTTTGGACATGTCCAGAGGAGAGTTGTGAATATATTGGTAGAAGAATGCTGAGTTTTGAACTGCCAGGCAGGAGGCCTAGAGGAAGACCAAAGTGGAGGTTTATGGATGTAGTGAAAGAGGACATGAAGGAAGTTGTGAGAGAAGAGGATTCAGAAGACAGGGTTAGATGGAGGCAACTGATTCGCTGTGGCGACCCCTGAGGGGAAAAGCTGAAAGGAAAAGAAGGATATACAGTATATATATATATATATATATATATATATATATATATATATATATATATATATATATATATATATATATATATATATATATATATATATATATATATATATATATGTTAGTGTGTGTGTGTGTATGTATGTGTGTATATAAACATATATACTGTGTGTGTGTGTGTGTGTGTGTGTATGTATATATATATATATATATATATATATATATATACACATAGTGGTGGTGGACAAAGAGCAGAAGAGAGCAGAAGAGAGCAGTGGTGATAGATGTGGCGATTCCAGCTGACGCCAACATCAGGAAGAAGGAACACGAAAAGATTGAGAAGGATCAAGGGTTGAAAGAACAGCTGGAACAGATGTGGAAGGTCAAGGTTAATGTGGTCCCCGTGGTAGTAGGAGCACTTGGGGCAGTGACCCTCAAACTGGAAGAGTGGCTCCAGCAGATTCCTGGAACAACATCTGAATCCTCAGTCCGGAAGAGCGCAATCCTAGGAACAGCTAAGATACTGCGCAGAGCCCTCAGACTCCCAGGCCTCTGCCAGAGGCCTATGTATATACATATATATATATACATATATATATATGTATATATATATATGTATATATATATATGTGTGTATATATATATATATATATATATATATATATATATATATATATATATATATATATATATATATATATATATATATATATATTAGGGCTGTCATTTTAATGCGTTAATTAGATTAATTAATTATGCTGCAAATTAACGCCCTATAAAAATTAACGCAATTAATCGCGAGTGGCAAGTCAATGTACAAGCATTTTAAATTTGGCCCATTGAGGGACCCGTAGGCTGCAGTGACATCCCTTCCTACCTGCGCCACTAGTCAAAAGCAGAGTGACTGACAACAGAGATGGACGCGACTCAGGAGAGCGAGGCAAGCCCACTCGGACCTTTGGGCGGAATGTTTATTTATAAAAACAACAAAGACAGGACTATCAGCAAAAACGCAGTGATTCTGCGCTGCCAATCTGCGCTGTAGACGCCTCTGTCAGTCTGCCCCAGGGCAGCTGTGGCTACAAACGCAGCTTACCATCACCGAAGCAGCTTCAGCCTAACGTATCATTTAAATGCAAAACATGTCAAGGACACAGAGTTGTCTGTTGTCAGTTCCTGTAACGTTAGCGTACCCTTTTAAAGGAAAAGCCTGTTGGCATCTTGCTATTGATGTTGTCTTATTTAGAGACATGATATACTATTCATTTTGAATTTCTGTATTGAGTCAGCTTTAGTATTCATTTTGATTGAGAGTCTGCTTATGTGCCTATTTGAGATTCAGCCTTATTTTATTTCTTTATTTTATTTATTTTATTTAACTGTATTCGTATTGCATTTTTAAGAAATATACCTGGCCCAATTGGTTTGCTGATGTACTTGGCCTTTTTTCTTTTGAATTTCATTTATAAAGCACACTTAACCAATAAAATGTGGATTTCAAATCTTCTCTTCTTGGTGCAATCTATTGATTAGTCATGCACTACAATTTTGTAATGTCCTAGAATTCAAATTCTTTATTTGGGGGCCTTTAGCAGGTATGAGATTAAAATGCGATTAATTAGATTAATTAATTACAAATCCTGTAATTAGATTAATTTTTTAATTGCCTGACAGTACAAATACATACACACAAACACACACACACACACACACACACACACACACACACCACACACACACACACACACACATGTATATATACACAGTATATATATATATATATATATATATATATATATATATATATATATATATATATATATATATATATATATATATAGTACAAAAACACTGCATGCACGCGCACACACACAGAGTGAGTGAGAGAAAGAGAGTTCAAGGTGACTTCTATCCAGAATTTCATTCATTTTTTTCAAGTGGACAGAAATGTGGTTTTATTTCCTTCGAGGATCACTCATGAGTGTGTGTCCTGTCGAGAGACAGACACAGAGAGTGTGCATATGTTTTAAATTCAGTCTTATTACTTTTCAATGACACTTCAACCTTTTTTTCATCATAATTTTTCATAGTACAGTTTAACTTGGGAAGTGATTGTGAATGACATTGAAATATAAAGTCGAAAATGAATGTTTCCTTACCTTTCATGTTGAGTTGCACACTGTGCCAGTTACTCTAACTGCATGAAGATGGATCAGGATCAGCATTAAAGTTCTCAATTTGCATTTTGCTGTTTCCGCAGTGTAATGTTTATTATTGTAGACCTCTTCTTATTCAAGGGTGTTCTTCAGAGATTGGATTTTGGTTGGATGTTTTGCCAAATTGGACTGGTGAGCAACTGCAGACAATTACAGCAGACAATCATGAATGTGTTTAATGTAGGGGTCATGTGAAGCCATAAGTTAACCAGGACAATATGCTGTTATCCTAATGACAAAATGTATTCACAGTTTTAGTTCATTAATCAATAAGCTCCCATTCACTATAAGCCAGGAAATTAGTGCAGAAGAGGAAATAAAGAAAAACAAAAAGGAAAAATGTATTAAAGCCACCCAAAATACATTAAATCATCAAATTCCATGCAGTGTTAATCCTGAAATGACACATTGAATTTTGCTATGGCACGTAACTGACCTAATAAAGTCTGTCTGCCTCATTTGCTGCTTAATCATTTTTTTCCTCAAGTTTTTTCTTCTCTCCTTACCTGTTTTGTTTTTCATAATAGTACCCCCTGACACACTGTATATGTACTCTATATTTTCATTGTATTTATAAAACCTGTATTTGTTAAACAGATTATGTTTTTCAACACTGTCTCATGAAGACTGACAGCATCCTCTCAAAAACAACTACTGACCCGTCAGTACAGTACACTGACCCATCAAGAACGGGCGGCAGTGGCTCAGCGGTAGAGCAGACGGCTTGAAGACAGATCGCCGAGCCATCAGTGGTTCGAGTCCCGCTCCCGCCAGGACATCCTCCGGAGTGTGAGCTGGCGGTGAGAGGTGTCAGCTCACCTCCCAGCCACTGCCTAGGCTTCCTTGAGCAATGCGCCGTCTCCCCTACAAGCTGCTCGTTTTGGGCGCAATCCCCAATGCGTGACCCGTTACTCTGCCTCACCCTACTGTTTGATGTGTGGTGTTACTAATGCCATGCGTACAGGCCCCTAGTGAGTTGTGTTCAGGGGCCTGTATTCAACTATGTATGTTTGCATGACCTAACCCATATGTAACTGCATGCAACTCTAGTGTAGAGTGAGAAAGACAATTTCCCCATTGAGAGATAATAAAGTGGACTTTCTTCTTTCTTGTTTCTTCTTCTTAGGATCAAGGACCTCATCCTCGGTAAATATAATAATTTCAGGTTGAGGGCCACTTCTCGGTCAGAAACAGACTGGCATTGCATTAGGAAACGAAAAACAACAGGCTGTACCATCTCTGTAATTCTCTTCCTTGGTCAAGTTACCCAAGGTCGAATGCAGAACGCCCCTGACCAAGTCAGGTGTATGCCAGCCCCCTATTAGAGCTGACATGGACAACCTCACCTTTACAACACAGCATTCCCAGGGTGCAGAAGGGTTCTAAAAGGACTCCAGAGACTCATCACCTGGAAAAGGCTGAGATTTAAGGCCTCCAGGTCAAGATCCATGGTTGCTGAAAGGAAAGTTATCGAGTAACCTGTCCCCTTCATCAAAGTTAGAGAGAAACCGCAAGTGCGCCAATGTCCAACAACAGGCCTCTTCCGCATGGCTGCCTCCATCTGATGCAGTTGCAAGTTGACCTGGGAAATCAAGTGAGGTTCCCACAATGCACTGCATCAACAACTTTCCATTTAGATATGATCATTACCTCTGATACGATGCCTGATCATCTTGGAACTTATGTTCTATGAGCCTATAGAAGTAAGCTGCAGAGGTTTTCCAGGACGCTGTCTATGCAAAGTCCTGAATCATTTGGGCACTATAGGGGCAGCAAAAGAGGGAGCCAATAAATCTGCGATAGAAGTCGTAAAGAATGCAAAGCAGTGACTTTGGATTAAGAGGGCTGATCCATTGACGGCTACCGGGACCTAAATTGGGACTTGATCAACCCTAGCTGGGTTGCCTGGGCGAGGGTGTATGATGGTGCAATAATCCATGGATTAATCCGAGGATACATCACTGAGGATGTGTCCAAGTGCATCCATGAGATGTTTCTTGCATAATGAATGAGAAAGTAGATATAGCCGAATCCCTCCTATTTGAAACCCCCCTGACCTTTCAGATATTCCTTTTTTTTTTAAATATTCATGATGTAACAAGTGAACAATGAAAGTTCAAGCCTAACTGAAAAATGATATTAAGCATTTAAAACAAAAAATCTCCTCTAATCTGCTTCATCTGGACTGTGTGGGCTTGGTGACAGCTGGAAAACAACTCTACATCTCTCTTAATATTCTGATTCACTGGATTTAGGTAAGAAGAAAGGTGACAGTTATACATCAAATGTAAGAAGAAAGTAACCTGTAGTGTGAAATAAAGAAAATAATACAGATAGACGTCATAGAAACTTGGACCCTGGTGATCAGAGCCATAACTTGATTCACTGGATGCATGAGTACATGTAGCAGGTTGCATTCATGTCTGTTTAAAAACAATAACTTCAAGGAAATTTATTTGTAAAAAGTTGCTCAAGTTTTGCAATTGGAGCACCACTGACTAAAAGAATTTTGGGATGGGGGAGGCTTGCTGTTATTGTTGTTGTTGACATGTTTGGGAATATAATTTTAAACCCATTTTCATTTCCACGGTTCTGCAATCTCTCTTGACAACTCCTTGCTACTTATCGTTTGGCTGGAGCCATGCCAATACCATTACCCCTACAAGACTGTAACTTGTGGCCTCATTGACAGGGATGTGACAACAAGCCTTTGGACAGAAAGGAAATCATTCATCATTAGCCATGCAGCCATGGAGGAGACAAACAAGTATGTGCCAACAATAAAACCTTCCTGGTGCCCCTCTGCACCTGTTTCATACAAGCTCTTTGGCATCCTAATCCTCTGTTTTGCTTTTTTGTTTGGGAATGCTAATTGGGGAATGTCCTTCACAAAACCCTTGTTCGCTGTCTCCCTACTGAACAGGGAGATGGAGAGGTGAGAGACAAAATGCTACAAAGAGGAGGGCACTGTTAAGGCTCTTACAAAGAGCACTTAGATATTGCTGGATGTTTTGTATAATACTTTCTTTGAAGAGCTTTCTCAAGAGATATTCTAAAAGCCTGCGTCAATCCTTTCCTTTCCATGTCTGGGTTTGAATCAGTGTCAGTCTGACAATGGTAAAATGAGATCATCTCTCTACTTGATTCCATTCTAAGAGTCTTTATTATACATGGAAACACACTTGTAAGATCTTTGCTTTTCAGCAGTCAAACCAATGAAACTTTTGCATAGGTTTGATTCCTTTCAACAACAGAATAGTTTGTTTTCCGACGCTGCTGCAGGCTAGCAGTGTAATTAGTGCGCCATGAGATGTCATTCATCTAGGAGGCAGAAGGCTGAGGAGTGCTTCATTCTAAGAAAGCATTTTTTGTTATTGATTCAGTGCCAAGAGAGCTGGGATTGGCCAATCGTTAACACATCCATCTGTGTTGTAAGCCTAAAGCAATGTTTATATTGCATTACATTACACAACATGCCACTTATTAACCCCCCCCCACACACACACACAGACACCACCACCACCTACATGAGAGCAATGTAAAGAATTCCATAATGGCTGTTAATGAATTTGCATTCATACTAGGCGATGCATGAGTCTACCTATAGACAGATTAGCTATGTTAGTCTATGTTAGACAGATTAGCTATGTTAGTCGGTCTATAGGTCCAGCTCTTTGGACAGATGTAACAAAAGAATGACAGGATGGAATTATACATAATCTGTGGCCTCCAGATGATGAATCACAGGGAATCTGATTCCGTGATGTTGATAACTTTTGTTTGATCTAGTTTTTTGCTGTTCATCTGTCAGTATTAATACCTTGACTCAGTAGCTTTCTGACTATCTAAAGTTTTTCTGTTTTTATTCAGTTTTGTTTGAACTTGGTGAAGCAGCTACTTTGTGTAAATGAATGAGGATTCATACGAAAAACCAACAATCCTGGTTTCAAATCCATGCTGACCTTTTATGTGTTTTTACACATGTTTGCATGTGTCTTTGTGTATTTTTTCCACCACCAAAAATTTGCAATATAGGTGAATTGATCATTAATTAATCTAATAAACCAGTGATTTGTCCAGGGTATACAAAATCTCACACCCAAAGTCAATCAAATAGCTTCTAGCTACCTGTTTTCACTTAAGTATGGTGGCAGGAAGTTTTCATGAGCTTGTTTAACATTGAGCTTATACCTCTACCATGCATCTGGTTATTGTACTTTCATCAGGTATTGAAGACAGGAGCATTTGTATGGAAAGCCAAAATATAGGAGCTGAGGTGAGTTTTTAGGAGCCATTGCCATGACCAGTAGAAACTTAAAAGATACATTTATTGTTTGAAATTGTCAGACTAAACAAGCATAATTCAGAAGAACAGAGGGGAACTACTTGTCACAAAGCCAGACAGTGAGAACCCAAAAGGATGAAAGCCAAGGGAAGTCCAAATCCATAATTATTTCAAAATCAGAGTTCACAAACCAAACAGGCAGAGAATTCCTACAAGGAGTACACAGCAGACAGGATCCAAAAATAAGTACATGATAAAAAGAAACAATAATGCTAGAGAGTAGTAGGTATAAACACTAACAATCTGGCAGGTAGTTGAGGGCTGAGTAGAGTACAGTACATGTAGATTTGAGAGACTGGTTGTAGGATGGGATACAGGTTGCTGCAGCAACACAGGTGATGAAAAGGAACTAACTGAGTGCAGGGATGTGAAGAAGGATTCTGAAAAAGATATGAGCTTTGACACAACTATACATACAGTAAAAATGTGCACACATCGGTAAATGGGTTTGGGGGTTTTCCAGTTAACCAATGTTAGGAAGCTAAATCACTGTGCTAGACTGATTGTGCTGCACTTGCCATCACTGTGGCAAGATTTTGTGCATGTCATTACTTTTACATTAGCATCAAGTTTAAATCTGGTCTCATAGACAATGGACTCTACAGTGCACTACGGTCTCATTCGACCAAACTTGTTCGCATCCCGTCACATTGGAGTATATTTCTTTGCTACTATCTTGAACCACCTGCCAGGATTTTTATATAGACAGTGAAATATCCAGACTGTGATTTGATCCTGTATATCCCTGTGCAGATTAGGACAGTGTCAGTACAGGATTAACCCAAGTAATTCATGTAATGCTGCTTCGCCACAGTTAATTTCCCTATGGATGAACGGAGGGAGTCGAGTTATATTCTATACCCAACTACAGCACATTATTGGCTCCCAGCTCCTCATCTGCTCAACATGTTTGTTATGCAAAACACATGGCACGGGTTTTCTGTCTAAACAGCTTGTTGTGTATTTATTATGGCAATACAACTCCAGTATACTGTATGAGGTGTGGAAATGTCTTTTCATTGTGCAACAGGCTGCTCAATGCAAATAACATATCTATAATCAACTTGCAATCATAATGCATTTGGAGTTCCAGTCACCTTTGTCATCTGGGTCTCTTTTGTAATTATTATTTTTACAAAGATGCAGAAGCAAAGGACATATTTCAGAGTGAGGCAACAGTAAATGCAGCCAGTGAAAAATATGTTTCCCACAACTCTGTAAAACTATTCTGGTTTGTATGAACTCAAAAGCAAACAATGAGGATCATTTCTACAGCGTGGGTGTCTATGGTGGAGAGGCCGTGGGTTAAAATAAAATACAATATAATTATCTCTCCTTGTTGAAATCCAGACTGACCAAGTGAACTAACAGTCACAAATTCACTCACAGAATGCCCAGTCAGCAATATAATAGGAACATTAAAGAATGATGTGAGGATGTAAAAGATTGCATCTTTTTTTGCTCGAAGTTGATAATATTTCTTAACTATAACTTAATAAAATGATATCTAGATCTAGGACAATTATCTATAAGCTACACATTAAGCTACACAAATAACAATACAGGTACACAGTGCGCCCTCATTATCATAAGTAATGCATTCCAGGAACCACACGCGAATAACGAATTCCACGATATAGTAACAAACTATCTTATTATTTACAGTAATTTAAACGTTTATGAACCCTCCCCTTACTGATACTAAAACACCTTCTATCTGTATTACCTTTTCCCTCACTCTTATCGACTGTTTAAAGCACTTTTGTGTGTCACGGAAGTGTGTTGCGTTCAGAGACTCATGGAACGTAGCGCACCTCTGGATGCCGTCAGCCAATTGAATGCGCATACGGTATCACGTGGCTACCTACTAAAAATACACGATGAGGTGGGGTCTTGAGTGTTGATGCGCAAATGCGCGTGGGCGCATTGTACCTCAGGTTGGGTCATTAATTGGTTTCATCTCATACGTTGCCGTCTTGTCTTCAGCCACTTCTTCTGAATTGCAAGTAACGGGGGTTTATACAGGCTAATAATAAAATATTTTATGGTTTTAATTCTTATTTATTGTACAGTAACATATTATGTGCTTTGAACAGTTTACTATGGATATTATGATTGCAATATTTGTGGCAGAAGATACAAAGTCAAGTAAAATAACTTTATTTTTTTGACGTATAATCGAAATCGACATAACTCAAAACAAAGTGAGTGGAGGTATGACTGCATATGGTGCTGAGGTCACTTTAATGAGTGACTTCCACTTTGGCATTGGATGAAAATTCACCCATCCATTTCATCTCACTCAGGCACTTTTTAGATAATAACTTGAAAAGCTGCACCAGCCCTATTAACCTTCAAATCTTTTAATTGGCCATGGCAAAGTGCATTGAAGAGAGGTCAAAAGAGGACCATTCTGTGTATAAATGAATTCTTAATTTAAGGAAATTTTTCCTAAACTACGCAGAGGAATGTGTCTACACTTGCATGCATGCAAATACAACATGCTTACACACACACACACACACACACACACACACACACACACACACACACACGCGCGCGTGCGCGCACACACACTCTTTTACCCACATTCTCGTACGTACGCAGACCTGAAAGAGGCTTACAGAGTATTTTTGCCCCTGGCGTCCATAATTCTCTACTGATTACACCGAGTGCAGTTTAATAACCCAGGTTGGAGAACACTTTAACACACAAACACACACCATCATAGACACACACACACCGAGAGAAAGAAACTGGAGAGCAGCGCTGTCAGGTAGAGACAGAAAGAGGACAGAGAGATTAAATTCTGCCGAGAGTTTTTTGTCTGTGAGATTGGTTCTTAACGTCCCCAGCTCCCTTCACACTTCCTATTAGTGCAGTGAAGAAGAGCGAGGATGGAAGAAGGGTCAGAAAAAATCAGAAACTTTAACAAAGACAACACTCACAGGATACTTAACAATGTTATTAATCCATTAATCCTTGTTTGACATTTGCCAATGTATCACCCATGATTGCTTTTTCTTTTAGAGCTGCAGGTTATAGTGTGTGTGTAAGAGGGTGTACATGTTTCTATTTTTTCATAGCTTTCCAGTGTTCTCAAAAGAATGCAAATAAGAAAACGCTCCAAAACAGCACCTTATAGTTTGTGTGTTTGCTGTCCACTAATACCCAATAGTATTACCACTTTAAACTCCTGTTCGGGAGCATTTTTTGTTCATTTTCTATCCTGTATGATATTTGTATTTCACTCTAATTATTTAAACCCTCTATATGTCTGTTTCCGTACTATTCTGAGGACAAAAAAAATTGTGGAACAATCTGACAATGCGGGGGAAAACTAAAACCAGTTCTTATGCTGATTTTAGTCCTTGCTGGTGCTGTTGCACTTCAGTACAATTAATTAATGGGGAAACTGAGCAGTCGTGGTGGAGGTCTGGGCTCTCCATTGTTTAGTTTTAAATTGTGTCACAAATTAAGCAAAGAATGTTCCATATGCATGACCCACATACATGTTTGAGGCTTGTATTAACTGTGTATACTTTTTCATAGAACCTATTGCTTGTTAAATGCAAACAAACGGATACACACAGTGCAGCACCAGATAAACCTCTGTGCTTCCTGCTACCGTAGTAGATAAAGCTGTCATCCATGGCAATGTTCCCTTGCTACTGCAAAGCCAGCCATGTGATTCTCATTAACCTGTAAGTATTGGTTTGCTGCAGTTAAATGGAGAGTAATAGCGAAAGCTGTGTGAAAGGCAGAGCCAGACGCACAATATATTAATTTAATAACACAATTGCCATCTTCTTGTTCTCCTTTCGGCTTTTCTCTTCAGGGGTCGCCACAGTGAATCTGTTGCCTCCATCTAATCATGTCTTCTGCATCCTCTACTCTTGGCATCAATACCTGAAAAGGGATGCAGAAATTGTGCACTGCAGTTTTAATGTTGTTGACACTGGGTACAATGAATTATTTTTATAATGGATGAATCTCCCCAGGAAGATCTCAGAGACTCCTACAATACAATTATCTATGTATGTTAATGATACTGTAGTGTTGAATTTTAGAATGATACTTACTGAATTAGAACTTGTAGTCAGTCAGTTTACAATGTGATCTGACAATTGAATTACATTTATTGTAACTTCTAAATTAAATATTTTATGTCCACTGAGTAGAATCATAGATGAAAACCCTAAGATCTCCAAGTACATATAGTATATAAATGTTTAGTGTATCACACAGTGTTTACTCACAGGCTTCAATAGTCAACACTCTATGTAAAATCAACAGTAAATATTTTTCCATGGGATCACACTCTATTTTCACTGTTACTTTTTCTCCACTTCGACCACACGTACACATTTTCACATTAGTTCAACATGTTTTTCAAGCATAGTTTGTTTGTCACAGTCAAGAAGCATTCATCACAGTCAAAGATAACATACATGTCTACCCCCCAACCTTTTTTTTTTCTTTTTTGAATAATGTGAAAAAATAAAATAATCCAAACCATGATCAGAAAGAACACAGCCAGGCTTCTTTGTCCCTCATTTCCCTAAATCCCTGAACTGCCATATTTCAAACACACACACACACACACACACACACACACACACACACACACACACACACACACACACACACACACACACACACACACACACACACACACACACACACACACACACACACACACACACACACACACACACACACACACAGACACTCACGCACACGCACACACGCCTTCACTTGATTGGTGGCATGTTGTAAGACACTGATGGTGAAAACGGCTCCCGCTTTTAGAATGAATGAGCAGAGAAAATGATCACAGCACTGACAGTGCTCACTGGCAGGTTAGCAGTCTGATACAAACAATTCCGCCGTTTGGTTGACTGACGCGAAATGGCAGCTGGGCTGTGATTGGATTCAGGCTTGTATGGAGGCCAGACATCATACAGATGCAATAATGTAGAAATGATTGATCCATCAAATGATATTCTTTATTATAAATTAGTTCTCATAAAATTTACAACTCTTGGAGTGCCATCCAAAGGGACCCCATGGTCTAATCACATACTTTTTATTATCTGATATTATTATTATCACTGTCTTTCATAGGGGGGCAGACTAAACCCTGAACTGCTGCAAGACTGTTCTTTATTTATGATTTATTTCATTGCACTCAATTTAACGGTGGCACCAGTGGGGCTTTGATTCTCTTTCATCTGTGCCATTAAAACCAGCCCCATGCATTATGTAGAGCCTGTTTGGTGTTTAAACGATGTTTAAGAAAGCTAATAATTGCTCTGTCTGTCTCATATTTCATCATTTATTCATATGAGATGCGAAAATTGTAACACCGGGGGTGGGGGTCCTTGCTTTTGCTTTCTTTTGATTTATTAACTACCTAGATAGGCCTAATTAGAAAACTTTCTGGAATAGTTGCAAAACAGAAACACGATTTTGACTTCGTGTCTGTTCTCCCACTTCTGTCACTGACATGCGGCTGAATTGAGCTCATTTGCAAAGATACCAGACGGCGCTGAGCGATCAGATGACAAGTTGCTGATGTGCTGAGATTTACACAGTAAATCTGAATGTATAATGTGGTCCAATTAGTTCCAATTATAGTATACTATCGTATATTTATCTTAACTTGCAGGTTTTGATTTTAGGGAAACAGAGTGACACTGCAGTATGTTGGAGATGTGTGAATGCCTTGAAGATCACTGCTGATCATCAGCAGATATCTGGTGATTGATGAAGATGTGGTCACTGGAGAGGGACAATCTTAGAGGGATGGGGTTATGCTTGTCTACTTGACAGTTTGCCCAAGTGCATTTTTCATGTACAGTATGTGTTATTTCTGATTATTACTGAACCCGTAATACTGACACAAGTTAGCTTTTCAAGTCTAGTATCAATTAAACGGACATACATATACATACTCTTTATTACCATTTTAGTATACATTTCTTTTTAAAAGGTGAGGTTAATGTTATAAATACAAGGAATTATTCTCAAACTATCTGTTTAACATTAATCAGATGCATCTTGTTCTTACATTATGTAGGAGGCAGACAGACTTGCATCATTTGAGTAGCCATGCTGCTGCTGAAGCCAGCTAGCACACTGTGGCCTGAGCAGCAAATGATGATAAATTAAGCCTTGACCTTGTCCTCCCTGCTAGGTCTCTGTACTGTAATGAGAGATGCTCAGCTACACAAATGCCAGTAATTATATGCACACACAAGCACAGATGTACACATATGCATACGTGCACACACTGTCAACCTAAAAGCTTTAATTATTCAGGACAAAAATCCAAAATAGTATCAAGGATTGAGTTTTTCTATTTTTACTCCAGAGTTGGCTGATCTCCCTAAGCCGTTTCCCAGAATGCAGCAAAATCTGTCATCAGAAGCAATCATTAAGTCTGCTTCAGAAAAGCTTTTTGAAAAAAGACGACTGTTAGCACATGTAAACTCTGTGCACACTGAGGGATCTATCGAAAGACAAATTCCGGCTGTGTTGACAGAGCTTTTGTTCATATCTTTGTCCCAGTAATATAGTGGAAAGAAAGCTTCAGTGTGGGTGCCAGTTCATGTTTCCGGTTCTGTTACTGCAACTTGTAGGCTTTTGTTTCCTGACAGCTCGCGTATATGAAGAGGATCTGTCTATGACTTTACAGACAGCCCTGAGGCATCATTAAAGCACCCTATTTGTGTTGTAAATAAACATCTGACAGAGAAAAAGGCAGACATGAAGACGGGAGGAAGTGGATGAAGACTGTTGACAGCCATGCAGAGATGGAAAAGCAAAATCTGAAGGTTTTTCTTTTCTTAGCTAAACCAACCAGTTTATTCATTTACTGTATTTATTTTACTATTTACAGTCAGAAACAAACAAATCATTAAAATGTGTCTCTTGGCTGGAAACAATCATATCACAAACAGTGCTTCACGCAACTGCGGCATGTCTCGTTTCTTGTGTCTCAGTGATTACATAATTAATCGAGCCAGCCGAGAGCAACCATAATGATCATCCAACTACCACCATGTTTCATACTGATAATTAACCATTCATTTGAGCTAATTTGCTGTGGGAATCTAGTAATCTTCCCCTTGAGTTGATATAGAATATGGGCCACTGTAATCTTATTGCATTTGTTTGTGTTAGTTTTTGTGGGACTATGTATCCTGGGATTGAGTGGATGAAATTCAGAAAATTTATCTCCCTTCTTCTCTCTTGAAACGTGATGCTATTCTGTAATCCAGACCACGAAAGTGTAACTCTGTGCTGTATTTACTCAGTTGACAGTCGTGGCTGAAGATACATCCTATGATTCCCCTATGTAGGTCTGGTTTTTGTTTTTATCAAATACTGTTGCACAATCCACCATTTAGCCACTAGGTGTGCATTTAGACACTTGTTTTTAGGGGCTTGAATGAAGATGATCTGTTCATGTAAACGCAGCAATCTCACTCAGATGTAGGGATTGCCAAGAAAGAGTGTTCTTGGCTCCTTTCAAATGGAAACCTGGAGCAGTTCATTTGTGGTGTAAAAGTAAATTCGCAGGATATTGTGACAGAAGACATGTGATTTTAGCACAAAATTGTGCTAAAATCACAATTTGTGTGAAAGCCAAAATAACAATAAATTCACCTGAAGACAAGAAGATGATTCACTTGTAATCTTTTAATCACCAAGCCTCATAATAATGTTTGGTGTTCTATACAGTTTATTCAGGCAAATGATGATCAGAGTCACACAAATGCAGCAGTGATGGTATTTCTTATTCATAAAATGGTAAAAAGCTACAATAATAAAGTCCTTCATCATAATCATACGCTTCTCTATCTCTATTATGACTCATAGCATGGAAGTAATTCTGAGTCTAATAATATTGATAATGCATATAATGTTATTCTTTCACAAGCTTCTCGAACATAAGCAAAATATATGTGAATTAAACCAACCACTGACTGAACACAAGTTCCTCACTCAACAGGGAACTTAAGACACCTTTGACACCATAAATTCATAAAAGTGTCTAAATCATTTATAGTTCTGAAAAAGTTAAAAATCATTTCTGATTCTTGGGCGGGGTCGAAAAACCACAAGGCTGGGGCCCGGGCCGCAGCAATGGAGGCCACCACAGCTGCGTAAGAAGCTGTAACCACTAGTTCCATGACAACCACAGCAGCTGGCAGCGCAGCGGCCCCAGTCGTCGGTCACAGCTGCTCGCTCCACGGCAGCTGATGGCCGGCGCTCATCCTCCCCCTCCGGACTGTGGTGGATGAGATGTCCCGGCCACACCGAAAACATTTCATGGTCTCAGTGGTGACATACATCTTGTAATCCCAGTAATGAATTTAAAACTAAGAATGATGTTCATCTCTCCATTGATCCGATTAAGAATCATCATAACCTGCCCCCGTAAGGCGTACAAATCTTGATGTCGGTCACTAGTACCACCGACCAGGAATGTTTTTATAGAAGAAGAAAAAGAAGAAAGAAGAAACAACATACTTTATTTATCCCCATAGGGAAATTATTTTAAATCACGGTTGTTCTCTGTTTCCTTCTGTAAGACAAGAATAGGAATATATTTATTTTATGTCATTTAATCATTCATTCACTATCATTGCTTTACTTACTCATCTGTACAGGCTCCATTATTATTTGATTTCATCCACTGTTGATGTCCTGCAACGGACACACACACACATGCACACACGCACATAGACACACATACGCTCATGTCATTGTTACGCTGCTCTTCATGGCCCAGTGACTCATCCTACTTTATTTCTCTGTTCCACATTCGCCCCTTTCATAATACACTCTTGGCATGATAAGCAAAATATTGTTCTTGGAAGCAACAATGTTGGGAGAAGTCTCTAAATGTTTATAAAGCAGGTGGATAAAATTATTGATGCCGGTGTAGTGATAAAAAACGTAATAAATAATGAAGTGCAATTCAATTGACCAATCATCAGACCCAGAGGACAGAGGTGGCCAGTGCAGTGTGACCAGTTCAAATATAAGAAGTATTTTATGGCTCTTAATGGACCTCTGCTATAACAAGATTGCTCTGCCTTGTTCACAGAACATTTGACTTTCTGTTTTTTTAAAAATCATTATTTATTATCAGTCTAATATTTTATTTTAAAAAGTGACGTCTATGAGGACGCACAGACGAATGCTTGCTTCTGTCCCGCTTGACAGGTCTCGGTCATGTGACAGTTTACGCCGTTACCCCTAAATTTAGCACCCACAACTGGGCCAGTGTTCTGGATTAAAGTCAAGGCAGATTATACTGAGATCAGCCAAAAAGTATCAAAAACCCCTGCTTCGATTTCCAGCCTCTTATCTCTGTGAAGCAGGATTGTCTGCAGTGACCGTAAAGAAAACCAAACTGGAGTAGACGGGACATGTGGAAAACACTTCAGGTGTCATTGTCCCCTGTTACCCCTAGATCAGCGGTCCCCAACCACTAATTCTCATTATTGTAGTTATTATTATTTGATTGTCTTGTTCACCCTTTTATTGGAAATGATCACTATTTTTCCTACGTTGAATGCACTGATTGTAAATCACTATATTTCATAATAAACCTCATCAGTGCAGTCACTTCAATCAAGTTTTTAATATAATTATTTCTTACAAATATTAGAGATGTTGATTATGAATTTATGGGGAAAAAAGGGTTGTTTATTGTCTGTTGATGTCTGCATTTTACATAAAACCACTGCGGATGATTTATTATTAGACTATAGCTGTCCTGGCATCATTACCGATTGTCGAGCAAATGACGGCCGGTCCGTGTCTTAGATGAAACCGGTCTGTGGCACAAAAAAGGTTCGGGGCTGCTGGTTATGAGGAATCATCAGTACGAGCACACGTTTTAACGGGTTTTGCTCGTGGCATGCTCGTATTTGTCAATAATGCTTTACCCTAACAATGAGGTTGACATTTATGTGTTTTGAGTAAAATGTCTCAAATGCTATTTAATAGATTGTCATTACAGTTGCTGCTGACATTCATCATTGCCCCCACATAAATTTTAATTACTTTCATTATGACTTTATATTTAATTTGGTGTCATTACTTAGTCAACATTTTAATTTGTCAAATTCAGTAATTCAGAACAAAGTATTTCCACACAACTATCAGTATTTAGAACAGCCTTAAGATGGTATTTTGGCTGCTAATTAGCAAATATTAACATGTTTACCCAATTAGCATAATGATGCATGTGGAAAACATACAGAATTTTTTATAGTATGCATAATTATTAATGAAAATGTCTATTGAGTAATTAATTAAAATTAAAATTTGCTTTTAGATAAGTACATTGTTGTTGGCATTAAAGTGTTAGGAGCAGTAGCAGGATCTGTTCCTCAGAAACGAGCAGTGAAATGTGAAATTCAAAGTTTAAGGGTCTGTCTCCACAGAGGGCCAACATCATTTTTAATTGTGCCCTATGAGAGAGAAAGCATGTGTCAGCATGCACAGAGCTGCCTAACTTCTTGGGGTACCCTCTCAGTTCAAGTTGAAAATAGCTAAACTTTTTACTAATGCGTGTGCATGGTCACTGCCACATAACAACAATTTTCATCATTAGTCTGTCATTAGTCTGAATGGGATTCATCGCTCATCACTCTGGTAAATGACAACATGGAGGAGATTCTTGTTCTTGCTGGTTTCATCTACTGTATATTTATGATCAACTCAGAGGCATAGATTACCGTTTGTGATATTGTAGCAGATGATGATTTTTGCTGGTTGTGTTGTGCTTTTGTGAGCTTGTGGTTCTGTGTAGCTTCCATTACGATAAGTAGCCGATGGCAATCAAAACCAACCTGTGGTGTTTTTCTTTCACTGACTGGCTGTCTGACTGCACTTAAAAAAGCAACAATGGCCCAGCCCGAAACATTATTAAATAAAACTGTTTGTTCACATCAATGCCTCTGGACAGAATACAAGGTTCTCCATAGCCGTAAAAAAAAAAAAAAAGTTACTAAAGCTGTTTTACTGCTGAGTTTGAACATTAAGATACATACATTTATAGACTTAACAGAAATACAGGGAAGAAATAGACAGACATGTTTGTTGATGGATTGAATAGGATTTTGTAGCACTCAGGAAAATGCTAATTTTTGCAGGGAATCTCAATCTCTCAATCTCAGGGAGCGGGTTGCATGACTCTGCTCTTTTCAAAGGAAAAGCTGCCAGAACAAAGGATGTATAATGGAATGGAATTTTACAGCTGCCACTTGAAGCTGCTCTTGTGGAAGAAATGAAACCCTGTTCTAATGTGTTTCTAGAATAGCACAGGAACAAGTTCATTTAAACAATTAAATGAAAGCTTCACTTAATGAAAATCAATGAAGTTTGCACAAGATTTTTCAAGGACCAATTGTAAAGACACTCCATGGATTTAATTACAGAGCAGCTGGACTAGGACCAATGATTCAGTTCTCAAGGAGAGGTCTGAGAATATCACAGAAAAATTTAGAAGCAGCAGACCAAAGTCAAATCATATTATGACAAATGAGTGCTGTTTTGTTTTGACACTTGAAATAAATGCAAGTATTAAATCTCTGTTACTTAATCAATGACTTAGAATTTAATTTCGTAATTCAAGGATTGTGTTGAGTTTTACTGGAAAGAAAACAGACATACCTACTCTTTATAAATAGCAAAAGAGGAGCATTAAGTCATGTCGATTCTTATTTGTTTTTAAGGTATTAGGTTGCTTATAAGCATCAGCACCACATGTTTAACTGGATATATGGACTGAATACTGCACCATTAGGGTTTGAAGACAATAAGTGGGTATGTTTGGAGAAGACATTAATACACAAAAGAGGGAAGGGAAGACAAAGATGTGACTTTGGGGATTCCTGTTTCACTTACTGAGAATCAGGTTTGATGTTATTAGTCACAACATATTGATCATGACTCCTTACATATTAGGATCATTTCATTTGTTTAAATGATAATATTTCAGCCGTTTCCTGTAATGATTCTGTGCTACAATATGACAGCAATCAAATTAGTGTTTTTTATATTTATTGCAGCAAGTGCACTGACTGTGGACTATGGCCTATCTAAGAATGCACAGTCATTGTGAAAAAATTAAGAAGTTCATAGAGGTGTTCTGGGTGTGCTTAGAGCTGTTGTTGGAGAAATACATTTCATTTATTATATGTTAAACTTAGCAGCACGGTAGAGCAGTGAGTAGCGCTGTCACCTCACAGCGAGGTGGTTCCGGGTTCGAGTCCCGCTCTGTGCAGAGTTTGCATGTTCTCCTCGTGTCTGTGTGGGTTCTCGCCGGGGTCTCCGGCTTCGTCCCACCTCCAAAAATATGCGCTTAAGGTTAATCGGCTGGTCCCAAATTGACTGTAGGAGTGAATGTGTGCGTGTGTGTTTGTATGTCTACGTGTGGGTCCGAGGTGCACTGGCGTCATGCCCGGAGTTTCCCCTGCCTCACACCCCATGACAAGCTGGGATAGGCTCCGGCAACCAGCAACCTGCGCAAGCAGATAAAGTGGTTTGAGGAAATGAATGAATGAATGAATGAATGTGTTAACCTTTATAGGATCCAGCATGGGATAGTAAACAAACTTGAGTCTGAACAAGTGAAGCTAAATATACCATCAGTATAGAATAAACAAATGTGGTACATTTACACCACTAAGATATCAAGCTTGTTTAAAGCAGTGGCCTCATACTTTTTCAGCGGTCTTCATGTCAGGAAACCGTATCCAGACTGAATTAATGAATTCCCTACTTCGCTTGAGTAACTACAACTGTGAACAATTGAAGTGGAGCAGATATCTCTTCCAAGGTCAACTAGAACTGATCAAAAGCAACTTAAAACATAAAGGGTAACTTTTCAATGATTTGTTGTCTTAGACCACAGAAGACATTCTGTTACTGGTAATTATGTGTATATCTTTTAAAATGGCAGACTAATTTTTATAGCAACAAATAAACAAAGCGAGCGGCACGGTGGTGCGGTGGGTAGCGCTGTCACCTCACATCTAGAAGGTTCCAGGTTCATCCATTCTGTGTGGAATTTATATGTTCTCTCTGTGTTTGTGTGGATTCTCTCCTGGCTTCCTCCCACCTCCAAAAACATGCACAGGTAAATTGATCATAACAAACTGCGCTTAGGTGTCGGTGTGTTCGTGAGTGGTTGTTTTTCTTTTGTGTGGCTCCACAGTGCACCGGCATCGTACTTGGGGTGTCCCCTGCCTCTCATCCATAAATCAGCTGGGATTGACTCCAGCAACCCCCATGACCCGCAAAACGTGGAAGAAGCAGATAAGAGGATGACTTACAGCCATGAATAAAAAAAGCAAAAATCCAATAAAATATCAACCACATCATGTCTGATGTTTCTTTGTCTTATTACTGAAATCTGTGCATCCGTAGCCAGAAGTTGTCTCCCACCCTGCCGATATTTTACCAGGCACCTTGATTACTGTAATGGGTGAAGGTTTAAATTAGCATATCCTGCTACACATTAATTTTTGCATCCATTTATGATTATTCTACATGTTCATCAACAGGACTTAATATTTGGTGTAGTTTCAAGGAAAATATGTAAAACAAATAGTAAAAAATCTAAAACTTTGAATTGTCAGCTGACCTGTATTATGATGATAATTACAATATGGGTACTAAACACAGATGAATAATGATGATAACAAAGATGATTGTAATGAGGAGTGGCACTTTTGTAAATAATGATTTTGATGATAGCACTGGGCTGACAGGGTGGGCGATGCTGACGATGATGAGGAATAAGTGGATGTAAATCAATGAAACAACCACCGACAACGGCTGCAGGTGATATTTTGAGTTTTCAGCTGGCAGCAGCACTTCCACTGCTTTCCCCTCGTCAACGTAACACTCTTATCTCCCAATCTGCAGACAAGTAGAATTGTCCCATCACTTCTGCTGAATGGGCAGTCATTTCAAAGTATCAATTGGACATGCATCAGAGGAAAGTTTTTGCTGTCAAAGCAGCACCTTTCAGAACACATGAACCTTCCCAAATGAATAAATCGCCCCCTCCATCTTTAGTTTCCCATTCCCCAAGCATCTCATTCTTTTCAGTTCCCCATGCCGTCAAGAGAGGATAAGCGCTACTGTGAATACTTTGAGTGATGAGAGAGATAAGTGACAGAGATGCTTTGGAAGTTTAGAAACTGTGCTAGCAGAATTGTGTGTGTGTGTGTGTGTGTGTGTGTGTGTGTGTGTGTGTGTGTGTGTGTGTGCGTGTGTGTGTATACGTGCGTGTATGTGTATGTGTGTGTGTGTGTGTGTGTGTGTGTGTCTGTGTGTGTGTGTGTGTGTGTGTGTGTGTGTGTGTGTGTGTGTGTGTGTGTGTGTGTGTGTGTGTGTGTGTGTGTGTGTAAGTATGTAATGGGGCAGACGGATGAAAAAGTGAAGACGACAGGTGTCAGCAGCCTGATGATAAGGAAAATGATTGCAGGTATATGCTTTCCTGTCATTTAGATGCAAGGACCACAACATCCTTTCAGTAAGGAATTCATACCTCACTGCTGGAAAACTAACATGAAATCATCACCAATTCACCTGCTTCTGTGTGGAAATACAATGATTTTTAATGATCAGAAATGTGTTTGTTCATAGATTTTTTTTAAAGTGTTGTTTTGCAAAGGAAAACTCCAGAAAGTGTCACGGTGATAAAACAAATCAAATGCAGCCTTGTAGCACATTCTTCTACCACAAGAGCAAGATTAGGAGGTCAGGACCCATTCATTTGAGCTGTGTTCTGTTTCTGCTGAAGCAGCATAGTGTGGTTTCCTAGTCAAATTAATCATCAGGGAACCGCAAAGCAAAACGTGGCATTTAGAGGAGTTTGTATTTTCTGCTCAGGCAAAAGGAGCTGAAGCGTATTAAGAGCAAAACATCAACATATTCATCAACATGATATTCAATAACAACCTCTCTTGCTGCAGTAACATTGAATAAATGCATGTACTGTATGTCAGATGTGATCATAGTGATTAATGTAATCATCTTCCTTAGCGCAATGAATCTGAAACGTGCTCTGCAACCGAAAAGGGTGGAATGTCACAGGTCTCATGCAGGTAACATAAGTATTGAGCAGATTGTTCATGTGTTTTGATGCAGTTTGTAGCTTAGTAATTTACAAAATTGGTTAATAGTACGCCATCCAGAGATTGTGCTAATACAAGTGACTCACACCAGAATTCCAATATAGAGCATATTTCCAAACAGTCCCACAAATGTGATAACACACATTAAATTGCATCTTCATCCTTTTTTTGACAATTAAATTAGTTTATGTACTGTACATTGAAAATGAACTTAACAATAGAGATTTAATTGTAAGAAAACTAAAACACAAGAGCAAACATCCCCCTGTAAGTTGAATGTGTGGCTTTTGTAGAACATCTGTTTATCCATCTGGATAGGGTAAAACCATCAAATTAAGAGCATACTTGAAAAAAAAGTCTTGCATCCCACTCACAATGTATTTCCTACTGAGCTGAGCCAATGAACCAAGAAGCTGCTGTAGTCTATTTTTCCCAGGGAGAGAGCAGGCATCCTGCACTCTGCAATAGATATTCAGTGTTGCTCCTTCATCCTCCTCTATTCTCTATTGATTCAAGTGAGAATGCATCCTGCAGGCAAGGAGACCATATAGAGAGTACTATACGCTGTAGGTCATGCCATCTGTACCGGACACCGAATAAGTGTTATTCATCTCACATTTACTTGTTTCTAAAACAGTCGCACACACAGTCTTTCTCAACTTTTTATTACTGTACTTGTTATTCTCTCACACGTGTGGTTCAAATCCCATCTCCTCCTTCAATAAATGTATGCTGATATTGGAGATATCTCCTAGGCAGTACTTTTTCTGCACCATAAAATGAGTCATTTGTCTCCTCTGTATTTTCATCTCTCTTAGCCAGTAAGGGTGGATGAGCACACTACAAGCAAGCAATGCTATTCAGATTAAAACCTGATGAAGGGTGTCTGTTCAATATGTGCACATGGAGATTTTGTGCCGTATATATGTTAGTGTGGATGGAAAAAAAGAAGAGGGAAACCTCTAACTTGGGGTCTGTACATGACGCCAGTGAGGTGTTGGGAAAGAGATTGTTATTGCTGACAGGGCAATCTCATTCTCAGTCTCATGCATGCAAATATTCAGACCCCAACCTCTTTACATTTTTTATGAAATGCTGTCATTATCTCTTGTTTTACACCTTGGATCAGAAGAATGCATGAAACAGGATTGTACATGTGACCAGAAGGTGTCTAAATACAATAATGTGACTATGTTTTTGTTCATGAGTGTGAGTTCAGGGGAGAGACAAACAGATCCAAAAAACAAGAAAGCCAGACAATCATATAGATGGAATAAGTGACAGTTGGTATCGCAGATAAAGAACAGACCAATGTATTACGAGATTAGAAAAAACAAAATATAAATTAGTAGTGATAGGATGGTCCTTGTGATCTAAAATCTTTGGAAGTATGAAGGATGGATGGTATGAGTGGGTGTTTTTTTTAATGGAAACGACACCAAATAGAAATGATAAATTATTTCTAATCACTACAAATGACAAAACAGATAGTGTGCCTCAAAGATCACAGCAAACTGTAGAACTTTGCAGGTCACAGACTTACCATGGAGCGGCACTGGTTATTGTTATATATAGTCCAGATCATTATTGTGCTGAACAGCATGTTGTTTAATATTTAACCTCAGAGAAAAGAGAGCGTCATCACATCTCTGGAGGCCACAGACATCGACATCCTATTAAGGTAATTGAGGCAATGGAAAGGTCTGTAAATCTCCTGCTGTGCATGACACCTCTCCTGAGTTATATATATATATATATATATATATATATATATATATATATATATATATATATATATATATATATATATATATATATACACACACACACACACACACACACACACACACACACACACACACACACACACACACACACACACACACACACACACACACATATATATATATATATATATATATATATATATAAGGCAAGATGATCAGAACTGAAGGGGTCAACCTACCAGGGGGCAGGATAGAAGACATCAAGGACAGCTACAAATACCTTGGAATCCCACAGGCTAATGGCAACCATGAGGAGGCCGCAAGGAAGTCATCCACAGCCAAATACCTCCAGAGAGTAAGGCAAGTCCTGAGAAGTCAGCTGAATGGCAAGAACAAGGTCCGAGCCATCAACATGTATGCACTGCCGGTCATCAGATACCCCGCTGGGATCATAAGCTGGCCAAAGGAGGAGATAGAAGCCAAAGATATCAAGACTAGAAAGCTCCTCACCATGCATGGAGGGTTTCACCCCAAGTTCAGCATCCTGAGGCTGTACACTAAGCGGAAAGAGGGAGGCCGAGGACTAGTGAGCATCAGGGCCACTGTCCAGGATGAGACATCAAAAATCCAAGAGTACATCAGGAAGATGGCCCCAACAGATGAACTGCTCAGTGAATGCCTTAGACAGCAGAAGCCTGAGGAGGAAGAGGAGGAGGAGGAGACAACATGGAGGGACAAGCCCCTACACGGCATGTACCACCGTCAGATAGAGGAAGTGGCTGATATCAAGAAGACCTACCAATGGCTGAATAAAGCTGGACTTACAGACAGCACAGAGGCACTGATCATGGCAGCACAAGAACAGGCCCTAAGCACAAGGGCAATAGAGGCCAGTATCTACCACAGTAGATCTGACCCAAGGTGCAGGCTATGTAGAGAAGCCCCAGAGTCAGTCCAGCATGTGGTAGCAGGGTGTAAGATGCTCGCCAGCTCAGCATACATGGAAAGGCACAACCAAGTAGCTGTGATAGTGTACAGGAACATCTGTACCCGGTATGGACTAGAAGTACCCAAATCCCAATGGGACATACCACCGAAGGTGGTTGAGAACGGCAAGGCTAAGATCCTGTGGGACTTCAGCTTCCAGACCGACAAACAGCTACTGGCTAACAAACCGGACATAGTGGTGGTGGACAGAGAGCAGAAGAGAGCAGTGGTAATAGATGTGGCGATTCCAGCTGATGCCAACATCAGGAAGAAGGAACACGAAAAGATTGAGAAATATCAAGGGTTGAAAGAACAGCTGGAACAGATGTGGAAGGTTAAGGTTAATGTGGCGCCCGTGGTAGTAGGAGCACTTGGGGCAGTGACCCCCAAACTGGAAGAGTGGCTCCAGCAGATTCCTGGAACAACATCTGAAGCCTCAGTCCAGAAGAGCGCAGTTCTAGGAACAGCTAAGATACTGCGCAGAACCCTCAGACTCCCGGGCCTCTGGTAGAGGACCCGAGCTTCAGGATGACACACAGATACCACCCTGAAAGGGTGAGAGGGACATTTTTTTTTGACATTTTTTTTAAAATATATATATATATAAGATTGTATAAAGAAACACATTAGATCCATCAGATCTCAATATGAAGTTGGAATTCTATACAAATAACGACAGGGTAATGTCTTAGGAACAAAAGGATGCCAAGTCTTGGAAATAAAAGTTTTCAGCCTACAGAGAGCTTATTTGTGTAGACACCCTAAAATCAGAGTGAAATGAGGATGTGGCAGGCTAGTCCATTTTTTCAAAAACTTCATTTCTGCAACTCAAAATGCTTTTCAGTATCTTGTGTGGCCCCCACAAGCTTGTATGCATGCTTGACAACGTGCGGCATGCTCCTGCAGTAATGACACGACGGATGGTATCTTGTGGAATTTCTTCCCAGATCTGTGTGAGGGCATCCTTGAGCTGTTGTAGAGTCTGAGGAGCAACCTGGCGGCACATAATGGACTTAAACATAATGTCCCACATATACTGTATATTATATTGTCAGGGGATCATGAAGGCCATTCAATTGTTTCAATTCCTTCATCCTCCAGGTACTGCCTGCATACTCTTGCCACATGAGGCTGGGCATTGTCGTGCATTAGGAGGAAACCAGGACCTCCTGCACCAGCGTAGGGTCTGTCAATGGGTTCAAGGATGTCATCTCGATACCTTATGGCAGTCAGAGCACCATTTCCTAGGCAGTAGAGGTGTGTGTGCCTCTTCATGGATAATGGTAGGATTTAAAGAGTGTTTTTCCTGAACAAAGAAAACAACTAAACGTTCTCCACAATCATCCTTTTTATTGTTGTCATTAGTTTCTTCAATCTAAAAACCTCTTGTCAGGAAATAAATTTTCTATTTTGGCCCTTGAAACCTTTGTGTCTTGCAGGAATTTTTTATCTTTTGCGAATCATATTTTTCTGATATGGCTTCTTTTAGACTATTTTCATTTTTGTTCTCAGAGCTACTTGTATCAGTAAGTGTCTCAGGTTTCTTCATCAATTTTTTTTGCTTTATTCATTCCTGTGTTAGTGTGTTTTCCTTTTAGGAGCTATCCTTGCGGCTGTCTCTCTGGCCCCCTCAACCTTCACCAAATCACTCTGTCCATCCTTTGTGCTGTTATCCGTGCCCTGTGTGTTATTCTGTGGCTCCGAGGTGGTGGTCGGCATGGGTGACAGCACAAAGGTGCTGTCACCCGTGACCTCTGGGTTGATGGCAGGCGATTCAGCAGGAGATGGAGTTGGACCCTCACAAAGCTGCGATTGTTAAATCAGGACCGCAGTAGTGTATCCTTTGTGTTATTCCACGGCTCGAGGTCCGCATCCAGCGACCTAGCGAGGAATGTAGTAGCTGCAACCACTGGCTCCATGGGAACCACAGCAGCTGGGCATGTAGCTGCCTCTGCCACTGTCTTTTCCTCAGTGACACTGTCTCTAGACCAAACAACATCACTGGTCTCACCACAGTTTTGTACACCTTTCCTTTCATTTTAGCTGAAACTCTTCTATCAAACATCACACCTGACACTTTTCTCCACCCGTTCCATCCTGCCTGTACACGCTTCTTCACCTCTTTTCCACACTCTCCATTGCTCTGGACTTGACCCTAGGTACTTAAATTCCTCCACCTTCTTGATCTCTTCTCCCTGTAACCTCACTCTTCCACTTGGGTCCCTCTCATTCACACACATGTACTCTGCCTTACTGCAGCTAACCTTCATTCCTCTCCTTTCCAGGACAAACCTCCACCTCTCTAGCTTCTCCTCCACCTGTTCCCTGCTCTCACTGCAGATCACAATGTCATCTGCAAACATCATAGAACATTACTGTATATATTATGATGTGAGTAATTTATACTGTAGATGATGGAGGTAATCTTTCAGTATGCAGAATGAATTTTATAGTTTGTTGACACTTTACTTTGCAAGCTTTTTTTGAGAAAACAAGAATATTTGATATCATGAAGAAAATGGAATGTCCCATATTGGAATTTCAATGTCATATATTTGTTTTTATAAAAAAGAGTAAAATAAAATCCTATGTGGGATGAAAGGTTCACTGACAGCCAAGTGTGCATTTTACCCACCTCAAGGTGATGATGAATTGTGTTTGATCTTAGCAAAAAAGAAAAGAAAAGGAATGCCACCTAAGGACAGAAAAAGAAAAAAACAACATTTTCTTCTACAGAAATAGAAACTTTTTATTGAATGGAGTTTTTCGGGTAAAAAACATTCTTCTTCTTCTTTTCCTTTCAGCTTCTCCCTTCAGGGATCGCCACAGCGAATCAGTTGCCTCCATCTAACCCTGTTTCCTGCATCCTCTTCTCTCACACCAACTACCTTCATGTCCTCTTTCACTACATCCATAAACCTCCTCTTTGGTCTTCCTCTAGGCCTCCTGCCTGGCAGTTCAAAATTCAGCATCCTTCTACCAATATATTCACTATCTCTCCTCTGGACATGTCCAAACCATCTCAGTCTGGCCTCTCTGACTTTATCTCCAAAACCTCTAACATGTGCTGTCCCTCTGATGTACTTATTCCTGATCCTATCCATCCTGGTCACTCCCAAAGAGAACCACAGCATCTTCATCTCTGCTACCTCCAGCTCTGTCTCCTGTCTTTTCCTCAGTGACACTGTCTCTAGACCAAACAACATCGCTGCTCTCACCACAGTTTTGTACACCTTTCCTTTCATTTTAGCTGAAACTCTTCTATCACACATCACACCTGACACTTTCCTCCACCCGTTCCATCCTGCCTGTATACGCTTCTTCACTTCTTTTCCACACTCTCCAGTGCTCTGGACTGTTGACCCTAAGTATTTAAAATCCACCCCCTTCTTGATCTCTTCTCCTGTGAAAAACATTATTATGCTTTAATGTGTGAGTGTGAGGTCACTGTTCAGGGAGAGCATTAGAAAAGATAAATGCATTCTAAATGCAATTATGGCTGTATATAGGAAGTTAGAATTCCCAGTGAAATTTAAAAAAAAGGGTTTCATCTGCTACCAGGCAAAAGGGGGTCAGGAAACCGTCAAAATAACAGATATGGATGAGCACACTAGAGCAGGATTGGAAAGGTTCATCCATCGAGGGCGCAGGCAGATTTTCTACTGATCAGTGACCCATCACGGTCTAGAACAAGACACGCATCAATCCAAGTATCGACTGATCGGAAATAACTTAATTCAGAAGATTTTCATTCATTAGATTCTGCATAAAACATTTAAAATGCTTAAATTTCACCTTATTTATAGTCAACCACATCAACGTTTTTAAGTGACGCTAGATATACACTTAAATTTATTGAAGAAATCTGACATAAAAACACAACTACAGCAGTTTGTTCCAGATGATTGCAGCGTACAGTGTACTGTATGCTGCAGCGATCAGAGCACATGAGCCATCATGTAAAAGTGATTTGGTTTCATAAAACTTGACAGTAGGTGTGCGTGTGTGCGTGCGTGTTTGTACTGCGTGTCTGTGTTAAATGTTAACACAAAATGTATTCAAACAAATTATTGTCTCACTTCCTGGGTATCAGTATCACTATGGGTATACATGTACACATAAGTGTGTAAATGTGTAGTCATCTGTGTCATACCTGTTTGCTTTCAGTAACTATTTATTTTTTAAAATCTTATTCAGTGCACACAGAATTAGAACCATATTTGGATTATTTGGGTATGACACCAATACTATTTGCAGGGTGCAGTTTGTCAAAAAATAAAACAAACCAAATCAAAACAAAACAAGATGAGGAGTGGGGTTCTTTTGAATCATGAAAATAATAAGCATTCAAGAGGCCTAATTGTTTTTTTGGAATAATGGGAAGGTCCCCTAAGACTAAATAAAGACCAGTTGAAAATACATATTTAACCCCAATTTAAAAATACATGAAACATTAAGTTTTTTGTACCGGCCTCGGTGTGGAAGATGTTCTAATTAGGCTTCATGGCCATGGATAAGGGCTGATCATGCCGACATGGCAAGAGGATTTAGCCTAATGCAAATGGTCAGTAAAACATTAACACCCATGGATTAAGATTTCAAAGGTCACATTAACATAACTCAGCAAATATCAGACTAAGTGAACCTGCTGTTCATCCTCTGTGCAGGTGTGTTTAGATGTTGGCTTTGCTTTTTTTGTGCTGGTCCTGTGAAGAATGACTCTATGCTGCTTTGGATGTGTTTCATTTTTCTGTTTTTTTTTTTTTTTTAGCAATGCAATTTCAGTGCTTGCAGTAAAATTGTTTACATGTATACAATGTGTATACAATATAATTTATGTGAACGGGATGTTCGAGAACATTGAGACAGTTAGCAATTTGGGCTGAGTTGAGCTAGTACCAACATTGTAGAGTATATGGTACCTATAAGAAAACTCTGTCACAACCTGTCTGTTGATTACTATTTTTTTTTAAATTATCGATGGGGTTTTCCCCCCAAGGATAAAAGTCATTCACCAGAGGTAGAGATGAAAAACCAGAAGGGGGATGACCTCTCCCATCAAATCGCACCCTGATTACGAGATATCTATTTCAGCTTTTGTGTTGAAATGATGGGACTTGTAAAATATTCTGTCACTCAGTTGTCCAGGATGTGTATTTCCCAGTCCATCACCTGTAACAGTAAAAGTCCTCACCACAACATTGCGAAGCTAAAGACAGAAGAGTGCTTTCAGAGTTTTTATTCTGCAGTGTCTTCAGGCTGTTTGATACGTTTTATCTATTTTTCTATTTTTTTTTTTTTTGAAGGCTTTTTGTAATCATGATTTTCAGCCCTCCTTGACACATTATTACCTTCTGTTCTATCTTTGATCGAGCAACCGTAAAATGTTTGGAGCTACTACATAACATCACTTGAAATATTTCCCTCTGATTATAGTACATTATTTCCCTCTAATTATAGTGTCTAGTTATTAAACAAGAGACCTTAGAACCATTAATATCAAGAGAGATTAGGTGCTGTTAAGCTCTAAGATCTTGAGTGAGGAGATGTGGTTACCTGGTTATTCGTATATCATGTCAAACAGCCAAAATTCTATTTTAGTCATTTGCCACTGCAAGCCATGGTGGTCATAGTGTGTTTAGTAGTCATATAATCTATATAGCCTACATGGTGACAGTTGGGGACCATATTTTGTAATGAAGTTTGGAGACCTGTAGTGATAAACACATCCACAGTTTAGAAAAAAAAAAAAAAGCTAGTCCCCCACTTTCTATCCGCACTATTGGCAATCTGGAGTGGGCTCACAACCAGGATACACCGCAGAGTGAGCAACGTATGTCTCACAGAGCCACAAGTAAGAAGTGCAGGTTCAGCTGCACTTGAAAGATTCTGGTATTTGTAGGCGATAGGTATGTTTTCCTGCCAGAAATAGATTATTTGATGGTTCCAATATTTGGATCTAGAAACTCTCTCTCTTTTTGTGTGCAAGATGGTATTTTTAAATTATGCCATTGTAGTTATTATTCATTGTCAAATACAAAATCCATGCTGGTAAGATGGAACGGGTATCAGCAGCTGCTCAATCGTCACACTGTGACAGTCTGGTGGTGCTGCTCGGTGAGGTGAAATCTTTTGAGAGTCTGCTTCACTGTACTTTGTTTCCTAGGTGACAACTATCATATGAAGTAATATATAATATCCACTGATTATGAATACAATTTATTTTACTAAGCAGGATTTCCACAGGCACCACAATGACAGAAACTGGTCAGAGCCAGGCTCTGGTTGCCATTTCTCCTCCATCTAACTCTGTCAGAATGTGAACACTGCAGCTATAGCTCTCAGCAGGTACAGCTGCCTATAGTCAGATAGTGTCTGTTGCCATTTCAGCGGTTTCACTTCACAAATACACCATTCTGATTTTCCGACCAAATGCAGAGAATTAAAATGACACAATATGCATGTATAATGTTGCCATTAATAGCCCGTGTGCTTTCTTCACAGATTTAAGTTAAATTATGCAAGCAATAACGTATGAAATACACATGTGTCCTTGAACAAATCTTATTTTATTTCTATCTTCAATAAAACACACACTTTCAATTCTTTAGGAGAGAACCACATTAAATAATGTCTTGAGGTGTTAGAAAAGTAATACGCTTTACATGCTAGGAACAATCTTCAAATGAACCTGACAGATGAGTAGCAAAGATTTCAAAATTGTAGTAATGTGTACTATTTCCTCTATGTCAGTGTTGTGCTTGTCTTCATAAGCTGTAACTGATCAATATTAGCGATAAAAGCAAGTTTCACGCCTGCATATTTTGCTCCAATATCTTCTCCATTCAACAGATTATACAGAAATGCATGCAACCCGGTAATCGGAATAACATATAAGTCTCTTGTGTGTTATTTTGCTCTTGTGAGCTGACTTAGCTTAACATAGCATTGAAACCATTTTTAGAAACAAAACTTTTGTGGGGATAAATCCTGTTAACTGTTGAACCACAGCTGAGAGGTGGAATTTATAACTTTTCAGAAAGCTTGGATTGTTGTTGTTGTTGTTGTTTTTATATGATAATCTCAGACTGTTTCACTCTTATATGATCTTCTTGTCTATCTCAATGCAAATTTCCCCAAACTATCAAACTATCTGACTGCCAGCACATGAATATTTTTTTAAAGTGCAGCTCATAAGATGTCATCAAAAATTTCCTCAGTGCTACAGATTTGTTTTTATCATACCAGGTAACCTCTGCTACTCCCAGGACATTTGTGTGCTGACTTCTATTTTCCTAGCTGGGCTCCCCGGTGAGCGCAAACAAACACTTGTTCAAACAAAATCCCAACCTTTTAAGCTGCTTATGAACAGAAAACAGAACAAAGAAGAATCTAAAGGGCAGGACCACAAGACAATGATGACGGATGATTTAAAGCTTGATTGAAACAATTAAATATGAGGCACTGAGCACATGGCTATTACCAGTGTAGATTTGTAGAGCTTCAGGGGTTAGACACTCAGAAAGCAACATCCATTAGAGGAAAATGCCTGGTAGAAACTGTCATTTCCACTTCCAATCAGCATGGTGGAACAGGGAGAGACAAAAGCAGAAGAGACGGAGGACAGGAAAAAGCTTAACAAGGTCAGCAAAGGATTTGAGGGATGTTCAACCTTTTATTTTTGCTGAACTAAAAACTGCACACATGCAGTGTTAAGCAACAGTAAGACACTGTAACATGCAATTAAACATGACAGTGGCCAAAGGAAGATATGTTAAGGCAATCAGTGTGACAACCTCTTTTGTCTGTACTGAAACAAGATAAAACTTCCTTTTGGAAAATAAACATCATTTGGGTGCACAGTCAAAGTGACACAGTTGCCCTGTAAATCCAGGTTAAAGTTTCCAATGACAAAGGGGGTATGGAGGTGTTTTTACCGCATAGCTTCTTCTCTGAATGAACAGTGTAAAGGTCATAATTTCTTTCCAGGTTCTGCCTGTGTCGGCACAAAGTGTGAGCTGTCTCATCAGAAACAGAGAAATGGAGAAATCCAATCCACCAGAGGCAAAATTCATAAGTGAACGC
Organism: Antennarius striatus; assembly: GCF_040054535.1. NCBI lineage: Eukaryota > Metazoa > Chordata > Actinopteri > Lophiiformes > Antennariidae > Antennarius > Antennarius striatus. Next base: position 10,718,413 of record NC_090789.1, read on the forward strand.
ATTATCTTGCTGTTTTTTAAAAAAAAAAAAAATCATGTTCTTATATTGTTATATGATGACTTTATTTCAGAAATATCACACGGAGTTGGCTTGCTTCCAAATTAATGATAATCTCACGAGGAGCGCAGAATGAATTTTACTTTTTGGTTACTGGCCTTTTCATCTTCAAAAGCAGCTAAAAGTTAATTTCGTACATGGAAGCAATTTACATCTGCTTTTCTTTCTTAAGTTCAAAAGCATCTTTGAGTCACTCACATCCAGACCAAATCTATTTTATTCTACTTCTATGAATTCAAGAACTTAACTTTATTTGTGCAAAATTCAAAATGTAACTACACAATATTTTTCAGTTTATCGTCACCAACAAATTTGTTCTAGCATATGTTTACTGGTATTTACTTTTCTCTATTACAAAACTAACACCTTCAGTATTTTTTTCACACCAAAACTAGGACGAACATCTTGATTTAAAAAGCACATGATTAAATGCTTTGTTTACACCCATGTTTATCCTTTTCATTGCATTTTGTTAATACATTTCTTGGTGCATTACCTCTAATTTGTTGATGACTGAGGCACAAGGGGTCTGACTGTCACAAAGGCTGCAAACAAACCGGAGAGGGAAGGTTCAATTGTAAACTAATTGTTTCTATTTATGACCTTCCGTGATTTTCTCTTGGGGATAATTAGTGACTTGAGCAACTCAGTTACAGTGTTCTTCCAAATTAAGTGGTAGCTAATCTGAAAAAAAAAAAATCTTTTTCATTTTATTTCAAACTAAGTGATTATGAGAAGTCATCAAATTGTCTGTTGTAACAGATGAGAAAAAATATATAAAAAGTTGTAGCTGTTTGCATTGTTTTGATTGTTTATGTATTCTTTACCGGATTGATAGTAGACAGTTACAGTCATAGTTGACATACCAAAAAAGCCTTCTGACATTGAAACTGCTGAAGTCCAAAGCATTAAGTGGATTCTGCATTATTTATCTTAGCTGGCTGAGGGGAGCATCAGTATACGGTGAGGCTGAAGGGAATGCAGCCACTCTAGTCTACTAATATAAACATGATGGGATCTGTTTGGCCACAAAATGCTCAGGGCAATGAAATAGCAATGCCTCATCACATACTATTACCCATGTGCATGCACCCGGATCCTCTCACATTTAAATGTCACAACCACAGGCGTTTGAGAGGCCAGACAAAGTTACTATTTTTTGGCCAGAGCAGATGGTTAAGATACACGTACAAACATGGATATGGATATGTTGACAGATAACCCTGTGATGGCTCTCTCTAACACACTTCAAATTTCAGGTCAGAGAGGCACTGCAGATCCTGGAGAATCATGTCCTTTAATTCTTGTTGATGAGCATGTGGGACCTTGAGGTCATGCATGCAAACATTAGACATAAATTTCAATCATGAACATGCTGGCAAAATTGATATTAAGTTAAACTTGTGAAGTGGTGTCTCCGGGGCAGGCTCTAAATTTCTTTAAGTATGCTAATGAGTCAGCTGGACACAATTTAGACATGATGGGGAGCATAAATGTGAAGTGACTCATCGACTAATCAGGCAGCCATGCTTAGAGTGAGACAGTTGCACTTATTACACAACCTTTACACCAAGAGTTACACACATGGCTGTTCACCAATAGTGGACTCACGTGGACGCCTGTTCAGATCTGTCAAACTGACTCGACGTAAAATACTTTGGCTATGTGCTCTTAAGTGTATAAAAAATGCAACAGAGGGAAAGAGGAATGATCGTTTTGTAGTGTCATTATTCTCAAAGAGGCTTGGGGAACCACAGGAAAACAGGTCACACACAAACACACCTGTCTGAAGGGGACAATATTCATGGCTTCAGCAGTCAACCAAGGCATCATTACAGTGTGACAGGATGGTGACAGGATGTAGCTGATGTACACTACATGCTTGTGATTGAATTAATGAGCTGTTTTCACAGGCAGTCTTTTAAGTTGTGTTACACATTTGTTGAGAAAAGTCAAAAGATTGCCATATCTGAAAACTTCATGTCATTTGAGTTAGGGTGGGCAACATTTCATAAGATATATACAGTTTGTATGTATAGAGGTGAAAGATTATGTAAATAAGACTTTTGTCATATTGGCATTAAGGAAAAGTGAATGGTTGTTGCTTGAACCATCTGCACGCTTGCATGCAAGCACACATACATTAGACCACAGGGATGGAATAATTGGCTGCTGAGCAAAGCCCCCTTTGGCCCCTCATTAGCGGCTTTGGACAACGTCTGTGTGTGCATGTGCATTCTATGCTAGCTCCGTTTTGCACACGCGTGCATGGGCAATGCTCGTGTTTGATGAAAAAGCATGTCACATCACATTCATGTGCATCAGTGATCATCTCTTCAGATATATCTCTATAGAGCCAATGTTAAATTGGAGCATTCTCCTTAGTGTCATAGCCCACAGTGCAAGATAACTGAATTTTCTGGTCTCAGAAAACAGAAACCCTTCTGCCCTCACACAGGCAAGTCACACACACAGAAAGATTTTTAAAAAAAATTTCCACAATCTTTGTTTTTAATGACTCAACTCAGGCATAGACATAAGATGTCAAGTGTTGTCTTGTATCTCATATTCTGAAGGTACAGTATGTAGAAAAAAAATATCATGTGGATGTTTTTAAATGCTGCCACTGATTCACATGGAGGATGATTAAAATGTTAACTCTAACATTTGCAACTCAGATAAAGTCTGGCCAGTAGAGATCCATTCAGTACTTGGAGAATAACCAGTAGGCTTTGTGCCAAAGGCATAGTGCGAATGAATGGAACCAAGGTCTATTCATTGATCCCTAGGGTTGTGTGCCATCAAAGGCGCCGCTGAAGTTGTTTATTATGTGTCAAACTGCATTCTGGATGCAGTTCATACTCATGGACCACAATTTCAATCTGGTCCTGACCTTTTCTGCACACAGCTTCACAGTGTACCAAAATCATATGCTGACTTGAACAGTTGAATAAGAATTAATATAGAGCTCTGGCTCAAGGATAAGTAGCTTAAAACACAGACTGCTTGCTTCTTTTTATCGCCTTTGCCCTGCATGTAACCAACCACCCATACATTTAGAGCTGTGCTCCTCTGAACAGCTCTAAAACCTCTATGTGTCCTAATTAGGTTGTTGATACTGCTGTTAAGGCACATTAAAAAAAAAAGTGTCAAAAACATGATGCTACTGGCTTCTTAATAATGTGCAAAGTTTAGGAAATGAGCATTAGACCATTAGGGAATGTGCCGAGAAGGTGAAAAAGAAAAAAATGAATTGTAACTCAAACTGCTTGATTTGACTAAACTGTTTGAATTACGTAGATGAAGAGTGAATTTTGCAATGCACCTCACATAGTATTGAACTTTCAGTAGTAGATAAACCATGCATTCCCTATTGCACAAATGTGATTTTGGAAAAGTTTAGAAGAAAATGTATCACAGAAATTACACCCTCCCTCTCAAAACTAAATTAAACTTTAACTTGACTTTAATGAGAGTAGTGGTCTCTAAGTCGCATAAGAAGTCTCTTTCATAACATTTTCCAACATATATTTATTGAGGTGTGACTAGTTGAGGTAATTATGTGCTGTCAGTATCTCAGCTTTCAACACCAGTACCAGTCCTTGGGTAATTGGTACTGGATGGCAGACAAAGAGTAAATCTCACATTGTTTCTGTTTTATTAATTATCTGATTCTGAACAATGTTTTGTTTTAAAAAAAAATTACCGGATTCTTTACACCACATCTATAAGTCGCTCTTGACACCTGTCAATATGCTTGCCTCAATCACATGACTACCTTTTTAAAGTGGCGACTTCTATCATTGGACTGTAGGCCAATTTTATGCAAACATTGAATGCTTCGAAAAAATATTCCATAAGTAATTTGACTTTACCAAGTCAGCCAGCTAGTGGTGTTTTGGTATCATAGTTCCCTTCAAAACCCTTAATAATTGAATGAGTGTAAAATTACAAAACAAAAACGAGAAAAAAGAAACTAAACACCTTGTGAGCATATTTTCAGCCACAGCAGTTCACCTTGTAACTTTTTGAGGAGTGTCTATGTTATCAAGCAACAAGTATGTGTGGATGATTTTCTTATAAACTTCTATCAGTTGGAGATTGCGACCAACACACCTTTTCTCATTTGGAAACCATGGTTACCTCAGGTTATTTCTCCTGACTCCTACATTTATTTAAGCGGAGCTCTGTGATCTGAGGAGAGCAGACAGTTTGTACAGACACATTGTCCAGAGTCTCTTTTGGCAAACAGAATATAGACGAGTAGACAGGAGTGCCGTCTCTTTTAGCTATGAGTCTGTATGTTCAGCTGCAATATTCCTCGATGAACACACATTTTAAACGGTGGAATGACAGACTGTTTTGTTTTGTCTGACAAAGGCATCCAAGGCCATCTGATGTCTATACTTGAGTAAAATGCTGTGAAAAAAATTAACATTCATAGCTTTTAAATAGGACAAAATTATCTCTCAAAACCCTGGGGTTATTGTCTTAGATATTGACAGCACAAAGTGACTTCAACTAGTCACATCCCAATATATTTATGGTGGAAAATATTATGAGGGAGACATTTTAACCTTCTTCTGAAAAGGATGAAAATGAGTCTCCTTTTGCAAATTTAAGATGAAAAGCGAAGTGACAACAGAGACAGGCATGTAAGGCAGTGAGACATCACATCTTCACCAAACATTCGTTAATGCAACAAAGCTTATTGGTATTCTTTGTGTAATTGGCTAAAGATGAGGAAACACAATGTTTGCCGTTGTCAGGAGGCGCTAATCCCCCAACAGCAGATATAGCTAAACCTGAATGACAAGGGGATATTAAGGTGCACCTACTGAATTCCAAACAGCAGACAAGATCTCTTCAGGCTATGATATTCCTAGACACTCACACCAAATGGTTCTCTCTGCAACATCCCACCAATGTGACTGTGCGCTAATTTTAAATAATGATGCACAAACAAGGAGGCACACACTCAAACTTAGAGCGTAAGTGTAGAAAGGTCACAGGTTTGGATTGTTACAGAGTATTGCAGGTGTGCAGTGGAATTCGAGTGGCCAACAAAAGCAACAAATTGAAAAGTGGAATTACAGCCTGCTTCATAGTGTGCCCTGTGGAGATGTTCAGACCACTAAAATGTAGCAGATTGTCAGCGGGCCACAGATGTCTCTGCAGTGGGTGCTTCATTACTGCTGTGTGTCCTTGAAAAGACATTAAACACCACTATCTCTAGCAGTGTTTCATTTACATGATGATGTAAAGATAAAATCTTTAATATGTAATATACCTTAATGTCTCTGTGTTCCATTTTAAATTATATCAATAAATAAATCTGACAGTTATGATGACTTGTGTGTGTGTCACCAGCAAGACATCAGTAAAGAATTTTCATTTCACTACAGTATTTCACTATATCTCTCTATCTCTCTATGCTGTGATTTTATTGGGGAGTATGTTCTGAAGACACATTTTTGACCATTTTATTAATCTACACATACTGTAACATAGTGAAAAGTAGTGTATCAGAATGTTTTTTTTTTTGTAAAAAATGTAAAAAAAATAACAGCTGGCTTTGTCGTTTTAAGTCATGGATGGTTTATCTTAAGAGATACATCTCTTAAGCTGCATCTTATTAAGATGTGAGGATTGGCACGATGCACTGCATTTAAATGACTGTTATTATTCATCATACTTGAATTAACGGGCGGCACGGTGGCACAGGGGTTAGCGCCGCCTTACAACACGGCGGGCCCGGGTTCAAGTCCCACTCTGTGTGGAGTTCGCATGCTCTCCCCGTGTCTGCGTGGGTTGTCTCCGGGTTCTCCGGCTTCCTCCTACCTCCAAAAGCATGCACTTCAGGTTGATTGGCCGTTCCAAATTACCCGTAGGAAAGAGTGTGTGTGTGTGCAGGGTTGTGTGTCTTTGTGTGTGGCTCAGCGGTGCACTGACGTTGTGCCCGGAGTGTCCCCCGCCTCATGCCCTATGCCGCCGAGATAGGCTCCGGCTCCCCGTGACCCGCTGCAGCCGTTACGGCGGTGGTAATCTGAAGATGACTGACTGACTTGAATTAACTGGTTTATTTTCTGCTATGTGGAATGTAATGATGAACTATGCTGTAAGGATCAACTATGCTGTGAGGGTCAACTAAAACAGAACTGTTAAGGATTTTAATACATTAACTTGATTATTGTCATAACTTCCTTGATTTTAAGATCCAAAACCAAATGCTATAGCAGATCTGATGCATACTAAAGGTTATGGTTAGACAAGTCTGAAACATATACCTGTATATAAACATGTTTCACACACACACACACCAATTACCAATTTTGGTAATTGGTGTACAACAATAGAATTAAGTAAAAGAATATGACGGTTCTGCAAAAAAAGAAAAAAACAGTTTAGGAATCTAACCAGTCAAAATGCATAAAAAATATGCAGTTCAAAGCCTCTGGAACTCAGAAGAAAGAGTACAAATCTCTACAGTAACAAGGTGATACTGTAGAATCCACTCTAGGAACACTCAGCAGGACACAAAACAACACTTTCAAAAGGGGTTTTGTGGGGGGTCTATTCCAATACAGCAGTCGTGTGTAAGGCTGAAACACTTAATAATTTATCATTGCTGTTTCGGTAGCATTTTAGTTTGCAGTCCAGAGAGTTTTGTCATCTTTTGCAAAACATGCATCAGCCACACAGATTGCCCTCCCCCCAATTTTAAAAAAAAAACAGAGTTAGTATTAAACAAAACATATTTTCATAAAATTTTGTGAAACTGTGTGAGACACAAAATATGTTTGTATTACCACAAAATAGTTTGTTATTTATCTTTTGTTTGAATAAATCAGAAAGAAAAGTTTCTGAGACCATTACAGGGTTACACTTCAATGAATGGGTGCCGACAGGAAAATTGGAAAATATTGACAAAGCCAGAATAGAGTAACTTTACTAGATGATGAGTGGGCATTGCAGGTTTTTATTTCCTTTACTAAACAATGATTTGCAGAGGAAATTCACTTTCTACTTGAGTTTAAAAAATTCAACCCTTGAATAATGCACTTGTGAAAAAAGAACAACAGCTGTGCAAAAGGTTGAGCCAGTAAAAAAAACAACAACAAGAAAGATCTTAGAGGAATTCTCTAAGGTTTTGCAACCGAATTGGTCAAATACTGCAGATTTGCTGGCAGTTCACACCTGAGACTGTGACTGTTTACCAAGTCCATCCATCTGGTTTTTCAGTCCAGCAGGTGTCTTCTGAATGCAAAGGAGAGGGGGCAGAATGCACACACAAAACCACTGCTCCAAAGAAAGATCAAGTCCATTTATCATACTGCCTTGACAGGGATGTATGTGGTCCTGATAGGGACTGTTCAGGGACAGGTCCTGCTACTTTGATGTCTAGTCTACAATGGATGGATTTAAAACACTTTGTGCCAAGAGTAGATAATGAACCAAATTAAGTTGAAATGCAAGGGTACGTTTCCTGTTTCCCTTGTCAAG